>NC_091282.1:637736449-637900522 GCF_032444005.1 Ranitomeya imitator
TACTACGGGCGCTATATCCCCTGGACTTGAATCTTTCCGCCAAGATCGTGGATTGTCTCTCAAACCGGGTCATTGTTGAGCAGATCCGTTTGTTTCTGAGATACTGGCCAACTGGGATGGCTTTAATTGTGGAATAGCTGTGTGCCGAGGAGGCATGTAGGAGTGCATTAACAGAAGTATCTTTTCTGTATAGATCTGTTTCCAACCTCCCATCCTCCCCGACAAACGAGCTAATATCCAGAAAATCAATATGTTTTTTGTGAAAATTATATGTAAATTTTAAATTAAAAGAATTGTCATTAAGGTGATCTACTGAAACCATCCAAGAAGAAAGATGAAGTGAGTGATTATAGGATGAGCTATATTTCTACATCAAATTGCCAGTGGGATCGGATCCATGGAATTTTGAGAAAACACTGGCCAGTACTGCTCACGGACTCAGTCTTGGCAGCCCACATACCAAAAGTGCCGCACATGACTCAGAGGAGGAGCAAAAATTTGCGTGACCATCTGGTAAGAAGCCACTATGTGGCAAAAGAAAAAAGACTGTTTAATTATGGTGGCCCAAAGAATGCCTGCTTCCCCTGTGGGTCATGTGTGGCATGCCCCAACATTTTAAGATGTGATACATTTATGACATCTGACGGGAGCAGGGAATTCAAGATTCGTGAACATATTTCCTGTGGTACATCATACGTGATTTATTACGCCACTTGTCCCTGCTCCCTGATATATGTGGGGTTAACTTCTAGGGAGCTAAAGATTAGGGTCCGTGAGCATGTGCGTGATATTAAGGCCGCTAAGGAGGAGTTAGATACATCTACTTTAAAAACCTTACCTAAACATTTTAGGGAATTCCATGGATCCGATCCCCGTGGTTTAAAGGTTAGAGGTATCGACTGCATTCACGGTGGAGTGAGAGGTGGAAACCTTAAACAAATTCTCGCTCAACGTGAGTGCAGGTGGATTACAATCTTGGATACCTTATCCCCAAAGGGGTTAAATGAAAAACTCACTTTTGCACCCTTTTTGTGATGCTTTATATGTGAGACCATAGTATGTCCTGTTCCACCCGCGGTCTATATAGGTTCAACATTATGTAACTACTTTATGTGCGATATCACTAAGTAATTTTTTCCAAGTTGCTTTATTTTAATTTCTTGTCCTGTTTGTCCTTTTAGTGTATTGTTTGTGTCTGTATTCAGCATATATGGGACACAGAAGACTGACTCCGTCCTTTGGGGAATTTCTATTGGGAGGATGAGGAGAAATCATCGGCGATTGTCAGAAAGGAAATTCCTATAGTCATAGAGCGCTATGTAACAGTTAATGTTAACATTTAAAGTAAATCCCTATATATAGGTATTGTGTACTATGTCACTTTAATATTAATGTCACAAAAATAATCCGGTTTAAGTAGTGACTTGTGGTTCATTACTTGCTATTTTTATGCACTCACGGTGCACTTTAATATAATATATTCGGGATCACTTTTTATGCTCGTTATATTGTGTGTCTTATACAAACTATTGTCTCCATTTGGCGACTCTTATGCGTTTATTTTACGTTAATCCATGTCATACATGGTCATTTTATATATGTTTCTGTATGGTAGTATTGATTCGACGATCCTCTCCCCTGTATGTTTAGGAGGGGAATCGCTGATTTTCTATGTCCACCATCACTCCTCAGTACCTAGATATTTGGGGATTTCTCTTTGTTCTTTCTTTTCTATTTACATCATGGCCGCCGTTGGTGTGCGTACGCACTGCGATTCATCTCGCACAGCGTACGATATATCTCTTAATATAGTTTTTTGTATGAGAATATTGACTTTGCGACTCTCTCCCTTGTATGTTTAGGAGGGAGATCGCCGATATTAGATGTTTACTCTAATTCATCATTACCTATATATTCAGGGATTTCTCCCCCCTTCTTTTCCTCTCCTTCTTATGTATATTATGACCGCTGATGGTGCGCGTGCGCACTGCGACCCATCCCGCACAGCGTACCACTATGGGCGACAGAGATACTCAGTGCGCATGCCTCTGACGTCATCGGGTGGATTTTCACCCGCATGCGCACTGAGTAATGACGCCGATAGGAGGCGGCTCTTTGTGCGTGCGAGGAGGGACGCGGGCGCACGCGCCGCCTTCTAATCAGCGGGTCATATCCTCATAAAAGGACGGGCAGTTGCAGGATGAGTTTACATCCCCTTTGAGAAAGCCATCAGAACGCGAAACGCGCGTCAGGGGTCATAGGGCGGGCCACTGTATTTCCGCGACTTACAATGGGTAAGCATGCCAGTGATGTATATGATCTTTAAAACTGGGTGGTGCTATTTATAGATGTGTATTTGTGATGCAAATTTGATCCTCCTCCATATGAATGTGAAAGCACCTGCAGTAATGGAGCTGCTTCACACACATGGATACATGCTATGCCAAGTCTGATTAAAAGGAACAGTGTGCCTTCCTTTGAGTGCTCAGTTGTTGTTCCCTTATGTATTCTTGTATTATATGTCATTAGAATATATGTTTAATAAAATTTATATATTTTTTATCTGGTGATATATGTACTCTTCTTTTTTGTGTAGAAATATGTATGCGTAGTGTATAGCACAGCCCACGTAGTATATTGCGCAGCCCACGTAGTATATTGAGCAGCCCACGTTGTATATTGCGCAGCCCACATTTTTTATTGCGCAGCCCACGTTGTATATTGCGCAGCTCACGTAGTATATTGCGCAGCCCACATTGTATATTGCGCAGCCCACGTAGTATATTGCCCAGCCCACGTAATATACTGCACAGCCCACGCAGTCTACAGTATAGCAATGTGGGCACCATATCCCTGTTAAAAAAAAGAATTAAAATAAAAAATAGTGATATACTCACTTTCCGTTGGCCCCCGGATCGAAGAGGTTACCGCCGCTCCTCGCGCGCTCCGGTCTGAAGAGTGCATTGCGGTCTCACGAGATGATGACGTAGCAGTGACCCATAAGTTACACCATAAACCTATTCAGACCACATGTTGTAACACTCTCAGCGATGCCGGATCCGCAGATGACAGTGAATTTATGGCTCTCACAGCCCCTTCTGATTCACAACCAAAACAAATCTTCGTGTTATGAACCTCCGTTCCCCACAAAGATAATGCAACTGCAATGGGGAACACCAAACACAGCAATCGATTTGAAGATAAACCGTTGTTGACCTACAACGGCGGCCACTGACACACTAGCCAACTCTCTTTGAAAAACAAACGAAAACCGTGCTCGTCAACCGGACCGATCATGAATCCCAAGTCCTCTGCAGGCACCACCGCTGCAATCCATAATGACCTCCCATTATATGAGTCCAGAAAAAGCATCCATACTTTCAGGTCATCTTTCAAAGCCTTCCGAAGCCTGATAAAATGTGACGGGGTCCGAACCCCCACTGTAGCCCAAAGACAACCTGCAACAAAAAGCCCTACCCATCGGCATGATACGGCACGCGAAATTCAACTTCCCCAGCAGTGATTGAATCTCGCCTTACCTTTTTTAACTCATAGATTCTCTTCACCTCCATTCTCATGCCAATTAATTTGTCATTAGGCAACCGGCATTCCATTGCAACCGTATCAATCTCAATGCCCAAAAAACTCAGATGTTACCGGACCCACCGTCTTGTCAGCTGCTAACGGAACGCCAAACTTTTTCGACACACTCTCCATCGAGTGAAGCAAAATTGAACAGTCTGCGGAGTGCGCTGGACCAACAAACAAAAAATCATCAAGATAATGGATGCAGGACCGGAGTCCAGACACATCCTTTACCGTCCATTCTAAAAACGTACTGAACATTTCAAAATACGCACAGGACAGAGAACACCCCATCGGCAGACAAAGATCCACATAAAAACCCCCGTTCCAGAAACACCCTAGCAAACGAAACGCGGCCTCAATATCGGTCTTAGCCAACAAAGCTCCCTGCCCACAGTGTCTAACCCACTCCATAGCTGTGTCAAATGACGTATAAAGAACCGAGCACAGCTGTGGGTCAATATCATCGTTAACCGACAAACCTCTTGGGAACGAAAGATGGTGAATTAACCTAAATTTGTTAAAGGGCCACTGTCACCCCCTCCAGCCGTTATAAACTAAAAGAGCCACCTTGTGCAGCAGTAATGCTGCAGTCTAACAAGGTGGCTCTTTTAGTTTTTGTTTCTGTTATTTCCACAATAAATGTATTTATAATTCTGCTGAAATACTTGTCTTTGTCCATGGAGGCGGGTCTGAAGCCTCCTCTTAGAAGCGCCCAACTGCCATCAGTCATCTGTTGGGTTGATTTTCGCCGCCCCCTCAGCGCTATTATTGTGTGAAATCCGGCGCCTGCGCTCTGCTCTTCTGCCTTGCGCAGGCGCATAGAGCATTATCCGTCCGAGCGCTGATGCCGGGTTCCTTTCTGCGCCTGTGCGGTCAGCCTGTTACTGAATCCCCGCCCTGCACTGTGTTATGCAGTATGCACAGTGCGGGGCTGGGATTCCTGGGCATGCGCACTGCGCTTGTCAGACGCTCCACAGGTCCCCCGCCTTCCAGCGTTGTTCTGTGCGGCTGTTCCAGACGACGGCAAGGATACCTGTATATTCTGGCAACGTTGAAAGGCGGGGGACCTGGGGAGCATCTGAGAAGCGCATGCCCAGGAATCCCAGCCCCGCACTGTGCATAATGCATAACACAGTGCGGGGCGGGGATTCAGTAACAGGGTGGCCGCACTGCCCGCACAGGCGCAGAACGGAACCCGGCACCAGCGCTAGGACGGCAAATGCTCTATGCGCCTGCGCAAGGCAGAAGAGCAGAGCGCAGGCACCGGAATTCACACAATAACAGCGCTGAGGGGGTGGCGAAAATCTACACAAGAGATGACTGACGGCAGTTGGGCGCTTTTAAGAGGAGGCTTCAGACCCGCCTCCATGGACAAAGATATTTATTTCAGCAGAATTATAAATAGATTTATTGTGGGAATAACAGAAAGAAAAACTAAAAGAGCCACCTTGTTAGAATGCAGCATTACTGCTGCACAAGGTGGCTCTTTTAGTTTATAACGGCTGGAGGGGGTGACAGTGGCCCTTTAAGTCTTACTATAGTTGCTTGAGGTCTAAAACGGAAAATGCTCCCCCTAGTGGTCAATATATATATTTGTAAGAAAATATATAATATTTTTCATATAGAAATGTTTGCAAACAGTGCAAACATTGCATTAACACATTTTATTTACTATTTTAAGCTTAATTTCACAAAAAAAAAAAAACTACAAAAAAACTGGTGGCACCTTCCCTTTAAATTTACTTTGCCGCAAACCTACAAGCCCCTTCGTTAAAGGCGAAACACAGTCCCTTCTGCATGACCACCGAGTGCCCCGACTGTCCTGAACCCCCGAGGCCCCCAAGAAATGACTGAGATCCTTTACTTGACCTGACTGGTGCTGTCACCCTCATCCATAAAGAAATATCCTTGTGATCCCAACGGATATTCAGACATACCACTTTACGTTGCGAAATTGTTCGTCATATCTAATCCACCCCTGACCCCCATAAACCCATGTACGTTATAAGCGGACCCCAGCAATGGAGGAGATGGAGAAATTCATTTCTCCGCCTCCTCCGCAGCTGTGATCTGATCCTCCCTGTGCGAGAGAATCGGAGCACAGACGCATGACACTCGGCTCCTGCTCTGCTGCGAGCAGGAGCAGAGTGTCATTAGCATATTGCATCCGATGCTCTCGCATCGGATGCAGTTACGCCAGTGTGACGCCGGCCTTAGAAATTTTACGGATAGAGGCAACTTGATGCTTACTGTGTCCCTCTGTTAGTGTAGTGACCACAAAAACCATTACTAATGTATGTTATGTGTCATATGGTAAGTGTGTTCTCTATTCCTTACATGCTTATACTTGTGACACTGGCTCCCCGTCTTGCCTTGGGAGGAGGTAAATTTTTTAATACTATGCTGCCCTCTCCTGCCTTGTTTTGGTATTACAACTTGTAGCACTATGCTGCCCTCTTCTGCCTTAGTTTGGCATTGCAACTTGTTTTTCTGATTTGAAAATAAGTGGCAGTTGGAGGTGGTGCGTGGGGGCAGGGCTGCCACTAGGAATTTCAGGGCCCCATACTGGCAAAATTTTCAGGGCCCCTTAAGACTCCGCCCAGGCTCCACCCCAGCCCCGCCTCCACCCCTCGAACTGTCAACAGCCCCACCGCTGTCTCTTGCCAAAACTCCACTTCTCACAAATCACACATTAACAGTTCCCATTACCAGATCAAACACATAGCCAGCAGCTTTTGTTTTGGCCAAAAGGTTTTTTTAAATTTGAGACGACAACAAGGTAGACTCTTTTGGCCGAGCCCTACTCTACTCTAATCTATTAAACATTTGTTAAAATATGCAATACAATTTAGGTGTATTTTTATTTATTTTTCAATTGACCAATAATACCACATACAAGGGACAAATACCACAACACCATGACCAGACACCATATTATCACCACATAGTGACCTATAATACTATCTACAAGGAACAAATACCGCCACACCATGTGCAGACCACATATTACCACCACAGTGACTGAACAATATCACATACAAGGGACAAATACCACCGCAGCATGTCCAGACCACATATTACCATCAAATGGTGACCAACTACATACAAGGAACAAATACCAACACAACATGAACAGACCACATATTACCACCACACAGTGACCGAATAATAGCACATACAAGGAACAAATACCGCTACACCATGGCCGGACAACATATTACCACCACATTGTGACTGAATAGTACAATACTGATCATTAATAATAAAAAAAATACTATCACCATAAGTGCCATTATACACAGGAGATCTGTACTTAGTATGCAGTGTGTGTACAGGTAATACAGTGGTCGCCGATGCCATTATACACAGGAGCTCTTCATATAGTGTCAGTGTACATGTAATACAGCGATCACTAGTGACATTATACACAGGAGCTCTGTATATAGTGTATAGTGTACATGTAATACAGCGATCACTAGTGACATTATACACAGGAGCTCTGTATATAGTGTATAGTGTACAGATAATATAGTGATCACTAGTGACATTATACACAGGAGCTCTGTATATAGGGTACAGTGTACATGTAATACAGCAATCACTAGTGACATTATACAAAGGAGCTCTGTATATAGTGTATAGTGTACAGATAGTATAGTGATCACCAGTGACATTATACACAGGAGCACTGTATACAGTATACAGTGTATGGTGTCAGTGTACAGGTAACATACTCACCAGTGACGTCTCTAGCTAAAGTCCTTCATCTTTGCGTTTCTTTTTAATCCAGCGCAGACCGCTATCACTTCTTTCTGCCAGGACTCGTCTCATCTGCATAAAATAACACAGTTATCTAGAGCACCGCTTCCAGAGCACATTCCCCATTTTTTCCCTTTCTTCTACACTACACATCTGACTACAGACGTTCACCCACCATTAATATATAATTGGTTATTATGCAACCCACCATTCCAAATATAAATTATAATCCGCCACTGTGCCCCCACTATCTGTATATAGCCACTTTCCTCATTTAATATATAAATTAATTAGCACCTGTATTCTTCCAATTTATTACCAGTTACTTTATCCTCAACGAACCCACTATGTACCTCCCGCTCTAACCCTTACCCCAATTCATTATAGTTACATGCCCCTTCTGCCTCAATTCATTGCCACGTCTTCTCTCTCTCCCACCCTCTATTCATTATCAATTGATCTTCCCCACCCTCAAAATTCATTATTTGCTCTCCCCACCTTCAATACATCATTTGCTCTTCCCACCCCCAAGTTCAATTCAATTGCTGTCCACGTCCCTCACACTCACTTCATGTGCAGTCCCCATCACCCCCACTTCATCATTTAGTCCCCTATCATCATTTAGTCCCCTATCCCCCCCGTCACTTCATCTGCAGTCCCCCTTACTTCATCATTTGCAGCCCCCTATCATTTCATCATGTGCAGAACCCCCTCAAACACACTTCATCATCTGCAGTCCCTATCACTCCCACATCATTACCTATCCCCATCCCCCCCACATCATTTGCAATTCCCATCACCCCCACATAATTTGCAGTCCCCATCTCCCACATCATCATTTGCAGTCCCCATCACCCCCACATCATTTGCAGTCCCCATCACCCCCACATCATCATTTGCAGTCCCCCCACATCATTTGCAGTCCCCATCACCCCCCATCATCATCTGCAGTCCCCATCACCCCCACATCGTTTGCAGTCCCCCAACATCATTTGCAGTCCCCATCACCCCCACATCATCATTTGCAGTCTCCATCACCCCCACATCATTTGCAGTTCCCATCACCCCCACATCATTTGCAGTCCCCATCACCCCCACATCATTTGCAGTCCCCATCACCCCCACATCATCATTTGCAGTCCCCCAACATCATTTGCAGTCCCCATCACCCCCACATCATCATTTGCAGTCTCCATCACCCCCACATCATTTGCAGTCTCCATCACCCCCACATCATTTGCAGTTCCCATCACCCCCACATCATTTGCAGTCCCCATCACCCCCACATCATCATTTGCAGTCCCCCCACATCATTTGCAGTTGCCATCACCCCCACATCATTTGCAGTCCCCATCACCCCCACATCATCATTTGCAGTCCCCCAACATCATTTGCAGTCCCCATCACCCCCACATCATCATTTGCAGTCCCCCAACATCATTTGCAGTCCCCATCACCCCCACATCATCATTTGCAGTCTCCATCACCCCCACATCATTTGCAGTCCCCATCACCCCCACATCATTTGCAGTCCCCATCACCCCCACATCATCATTTGCAGTCCCCCAACATCATTTGCAGTCCCCATCACCCCCACATCATCATTTGCAGTCCCCCAACATCATTTGCAGTCCCCCAACATCATTTGCAGTCCCCATCACCCCCACATCATCATTTGCAGTCTCCATCACCCCACATCATTTGCAGTCTCCATCACCCCCACATCATTTGCAGTTCCCATCACCCCCACATCATTTGCAGTCCCCATCACCCCCACATCATTTGCAGTCCCCCTCACCCCCACATCATCATTTGCAGTCCCCCAACATCATTTGCAGTCCCCATCACCCCACATCATCATTTGCAGTCCCCCAACATCATTTGCAGTCCCCCAACATCATTTGCAGTCCCCATCACCCCCACATCATCATTTGCAGTCTCCATCACCCCACATCATTTGCAGTTCCCATCACCCCCACATCATTTGCAGTCCCCATCACCCCCACATCATTTGCAGTCCCCCTCACCCCCACATCATCATTTGCAGTCCCCCAACATCATTTGCAGTCCCCATCACCCCCACATCATCATTTGCAGTCTCCATCACCCCCACATCATTTGCAGTCCCCATCACCCCCACATCATTTGCAGTTCCCATCACCCCCACATCATCATTTGCAGTCCCCCAACATCATTTGCAGTCCCCATCACCCCCACATCATCATTTGCAGTCCCCCATCATTTGCAGTCCCCATCACCCCCACATCATCATTTGCAGTCTCCATCACCCCCACATCATTTGCAGTCTCCATCACCCCCACATCATTTGCAGTTCCCATCACCCCCACATCATTTGCAGTTCCCATCACCCCCACATCATTTGCAGTCCCCATCACCCCACATCATCATTTGCAGTCCCCCAACATCATTTGCAGTCCCCATCCCCCACACATCATCATTTGCAGTCCCCATAACCCCCACATCATTTGCAGTCCCCATCACCCCCACATCATTTGCAGTCCCCCAACATCATTTGCAGTCCCCATCACCCCCACATCATTTGCAGTCTCCATCACCCCCACATCATTTGCAGTCTCCATCACCCCCACATCATTTGCAGTCCCCATCACCCCCACATCATTTGCAGTCCCCCAACATCATTTGCAGTCCCCATCACCCCCACATCATTTGCAGTCCCCATCACCCCCACATCATCATTTGCAGTCCCCATCACCCCCACATCATAATTTGCAGTCCCCATCATCCCCACATCATTTGCAGTTCCCATCACCCCCACATCATCATTTGCAGTCCCCCCACATCATTTGCAGTCCCCCCACATCATTTGCAGTCCCCATCACCCCCACATCATCATTTGCAGTCCCCTATCCCCCCTTCACTTCATCTGCAGTCCCCCTTACTTCATTTTCAGCCCCAATCATTTCATGTGTAGTACCCCCTCAAATACACTTTATCATTTGCAGCCCCCTATTATTTCATCATGTACAGTACTCCCTAAAACACTCCCCATCATCTGCAGTCTCACTCCCCCCCACCTCACCTCACCTATTAAAAAAACAAAAATGTTTTTTATACTTACCTCAGTCGTTCCCGGGGCGTCTAGTGTTTCCAGCAGTGAAGCAGCAGCTAGAATGTATGGGCTGCTGAGAGGACCTGACAGGAGCCCCTACATTCTAGCACATTCACTACTGAGACGGCTAGAATGTATGGTCAGTAGTCAGGACCTGCAGGGAGCCCATACATTCTAGCTACAACTGAGCAGGAGCTGTGCAGCCGACTAGGTGAGACGGCCGTGCACAGCTCCAAGAAGGCTCCCGGGCCCCAGCGCCGCAGTGCACAGTATTTTACTACATGATGGGGCCCGATCAGTAGAAGCACAACAGTGGGGCCCCGGATCTGCGGGCCCCTCTGTGTACTGCTGCTGACCGGGCCCCATACAGCAGTAATGGCTGTAATGCCCTGATGGCGGCCCTGCGTGGGGGACGAAAAAGGTTGCGTTACGGGCGGTTTTGGTGAGGAGAGAAGGTAGAAAATTGGGGTTCCTGGATTGGGACAAGCGGGGAGTACAAATAGCACCCTATTATAGCAACAGAGTGGTGAGACAAGAGAAGGAATTGCAGAACTGCGCAGCAGATTCCCTGGATACTCCGATACGATTAAGGTCAGCTGATCCTCCCCTTCACTTAGCACAGTTAGCCAAATGGAAATTTACTGCCATCCTCCCAAGGCCAGGACCGAGAAAAGACTTTGACCGTCGCAATGTGTAGGAAAAATGTTTATTGGCTACCCATGACTGTTATATTGAAAAAATATAAGAATTGTTACCAGTCTTCAGTAAAGTTCATCTTTTAAGTTTGCACGGGACCCCAGGTGTATGCTTCTTTCGTCCGTGGCCTCATACCTTGCGGGCATCAACCTTTATCTCAGTCTCATATATCCCTCATCTCACCCTTTATAATTGCCACCTAACCTAGGGATTGTTAGAGCCATCAGTCACCGTCACTGAACCATCCTCCGAGATACTAGGCCCTGCATCTCACAAGGCGGTGCGTCACTAATAAAGCCAGAATTGAGCCCTTCTTTTCCTCACTCAAGACTTTTCTTTTCAACTCTTTTGGCATGGTTAAAAGTTATTTTTTCATTCCTATTACTTTTGGGATATTACTAGCACTTGTTTTGCCATCCAGCTTGTCCTATCGCAAGAGGACTGTGAACACCACAGCAGTGTTTTTTATACTTTCCTTCATTAAATAAGATTGGGTTCTGGTGATCACCTAATCAGAAGCACATTAAGTAGAATGAGGTGACCTCTGGTTGGAATTCAACTGACACTGGAATGGAATGGCTGTCAGACATGTAGAGAAGCTGTTTTTTATAAAACTGTGCAGTGGTCTCTTAATTTTTGCCAGAGCTGTATATGAAACCTCAGTGATAGCAGCTGAGGCTGTAAGGGTTAGGATTTCTGCACGTGGCTTATACTCCATACTGAGTGAATCCACATTTCATCACTTGCAGATCAGTAACATGTCTATCCATCCTGTGACCTCCAAAATTCCACTGGTTTTCCTTCCAAGTGTTACAATGTCATTATTAAGAAGTATAACTATTAACTATATACAGTTAGGTCCATATATATTTGGACAGAGACAACATTTTTCTAATTTTGGTTATAGACATTACCACAATGAATTTTAAACAAAACAATTCAGATGCAGGTGAAGTTCAGACTTTCAGCTTTCATTTGAGGGTATCCACATTAAAATTGGATGAAGGGTTTAGGAGTTTCAGCTCCTTAACATGTGCCACCCTGTTTTTAAAGGGACCAAAAGTAATTGGACAATTGACTCCAAGGCTATTTCACGGACAGGTGTGGGCAATCCCTTCGTTATGTCATTCTCAATTAAGCAGATAAAAGGCCTGGAGTTGATTTGAGGTGTGATGCTTGCATTTGGAAGGTTTTGCTGTGAAGTAAACATGCGGTCAAAGGAGCTCTCCATGCAGATGAAACAAGCCATCCTTAAGCTGCGAAAACAGAAAAAAAAAACATCTGAGAAATTGCTACAATATTAGGAGTGGCAAAATCTACAGTTTGGTACATACTGAGAAAGAAAGAAAGCACTGGTGAACTCATCAATGCAAAAAGACCTGGGCGCCCACAGAAGACAACAGTGGAGGATGATCGCAGAATAATCTCCATGGTGAAGACAAACCCCTTCACAACAGCCAACCAAGTGAACAACACTCTCCAGGAGGTCGGCGTATCAATATCCAAATCTACCATAAAGAGAAGACTGCATGAAAGTAAATACAGAGGGTTCACTGCACGGTGCAAGCCACTCATAAGCATCAAGAATAAAAAGGCTAGACTGGACTTTGCTAAAAAACATCTAAAAAAGACAGCACAGTTCTGGAAGAACATTCTTTGGACAGATGAAGCCAAGATCAACCTCTACCAGAATGATGGAAAGAGAAAAGTATGGCGAAGGTGTGGTACAACTCATGATCCAAAGCCTACCACATCATCTGTAAAACACGGCGGAGGCAGTGTGATGGCTTGGGCATGCATGGCTGCCAGTGGCACTGGGTCACTAGTGTTTATTGATGATGTGACACAGGACAGAAGCAGCCGAATGAATTCTGAGGTATTCATAGCCGCCATACTGTGTGCTCAGATCCAGCCAAATGCAGCCAAACTGATTGGTCGTCGTTTCATACTACAGATGGACAATGACCCAAAACATAAAGCCAAAGCAACCCAGGAGTTTATTAAAGCAAAGAAGTGGAATATTCTGGAATGGCCAAGTCAGTCACCTGATCTCAACCCAATTGAGCATGCATTTCACATGTTAAAGACTAAACTTCAGACAGAAAGGCCAACAAACAAACAGCAACTGAAAACCACCGCAGTGAAGGCCTGGCAGAGCATCAAAAAGGAGGAAACACAGCGTCTGGTGATGGCCATGAGTTCAAGACTTCAGGCAGTCATTGCCAACAAAGGGTTTTCAACCAAGTACTAAAAATGAACATTTCATTTAAAATTATTGAATCTGTCCAATTACTTTTGGTCTCTTTAAAAACAGGGTGACACATGTTAAGGAGCTGAAACTCCAAAACCCGTCATCCAATATTAATGTGGATACCCTCATATGAAAGCTGAAAATCTGAACTTCAACTGCATCTGAATTGTTTTGTTTAAAATTCATTGTGGTAATGTCTATAACCAAAATTAGAATAATGTTGTCTCTGTCCAAATATATATGGACCTAACTGTATACTGCTCAAAAAAATAAAGGGAACACTTAAACAACAGAATATAACTGCAAGTAAATCAAACTTCTGTGAAACCAAACTGTCCACTTAGGAAGCAACACTGTTTGACAATCAATTTCACATGCTGTTGTACAAATGGAATAGACAATAGATGGAAATTATTGGCAACTAGATGGTGGCCCGATTCTAATGCATCGGGTATTCTAGAATATGAATGTAGTTTATTTATGAAGATTTAAGAATAATGCAATGAATACACAGAATTCGGCCGGCCGGCCGGGCGCGACCAATCAGCGAAGTGTGGTTCAAATCCCGCGATGTGGTTCAAATTCTAATTCGTGGCCAGACTGCGCCTGTCGCTGATTGGTCACGCCTGGCCAGGCACGACCAATCAGTGAAGCCAGGGCCGGCTCCAGGTTTTTGAGGGCCCCGGGCGAAAGAGTCTCAGTGGACCCCCTTTAACACATAGCACGATTCATGATGCACAGATACAGCAGAGAAATATAGCACAGCCACATAGCATATAACACAGTCCACGTATTATATAACACAGCCCACGTAGCGTATGGCACAGCCACGTAGCATATAGCACAGCCCATGTAGTATATAGCACAGCCACGTAGCATATAGCACAGCCCACATAACATAGCACATCCACGTAGCATATAACACAGCTACGCAGTATATTGCACAGCCCACGTGGCATATAACACAGCCCACGTAGCATATAGCACAACCACGTAGTATATAGCAATGTGGGCACCATATCCCTGTTAAAAAAAGAATTAAAATAAAAAATAGTTATATAGGCACCATCAATAGTAAAAAGTGAAGTGGTGTTTAAATCTCGCCCCAATATCGCTAATTGGTCACGCCCGGCGATGCGGGATTTCCATTAAAGACAGACGGAAATGGACCTTAGACGATTATATATATATATAGACTATCAAGAAACACTCAATAAAGGAATGGTTCTGCAGGTGGGGACCACAGACCACATCTCATTACCAATGCTTTCTGGCTGATGTTTTGGTCACTTTGAATGTTGGTTGTGCTTTCACACTCGTGGTAGCATGAGACAGACTCTACAACCCACACAAGTGGCTCAGGTAGTGCAGCACATCCAGGATGGCACATCAATGCGAACTGTGGCAAGAAGGTTTGCTGTGCCTGTCAGCGTAGTGTCCAGAGGCTGGAGGTGCTATGAGGAGACAGGCCTGTACACCAGAAGTGGAGGGGGCCGTAGGAGGGCAACAACCCAGCAGCAGGACTGCTATCTCAGCCTTTGTGCAAGGAGGAACAGGAGGAGCACTGCCAGAGCCCTGCAAAATGACCTCCAGCAGGCCACAAATGTGCATATGTCTGCACAAACGGTTAGAAACCAACTCCATGAGGATGGTCTGAGTACCTGATGTCCACAGATAGGGGTTGTGCTCACAGCCCAACACCGGGCAGGATGCTTGGCATTTGCCACAGAACACCAGGATTGGCAAATTTGCAACTGTGCCCTATGCGCTTCACAGATGAAAGCAGGTTCACACTAAGCACATGTGACAGACGTGACAGAGTCTGGAGACGCCATGGAGAGCGATCTGCTGCCTGCAACATAATAATAATCTTTATTTATATAGCGCCAACATATTCTGCAGCACTTTACAGTTTAACAGTTTCAAACACAAAAGTCATAAGTAACAACGTTAACAATACAATAATTAAAGCGAAATAAGACGACCCTGCTTGTGAGAGCTTACAATCTACAATGAGGTGGGGGAGATACGAAGCACAGGTGTGTATTTACAATGTTGTATTTACAATGATGGTCCAGCCATCTTCAGGGGTTGGGGAATAGATAGGGATAGTGAATGGGCTACACACACAAACACAAACATAAAATGACTTTGATTAGTGAACGTGATAGGCCGCTCTGAACAAATGTGTTTTGAGCGAGCGCCTAAAACTAAGCAAATTGTGGATGGTCCTAATATCTTGGGGTAGAGCATTCCAGAGGATTGGTGCAGTACGGGAGAAGTCTTGGAGTCGGGAGGTACCGATTAGTGCAGAGGTTAGTCGAAAGACATTTGCAGAGCGCAGTGGTCGATAGACAGAAATGAGGGAGGAGATGTAAGGGGGTGCCTCACTGTGGAGAGCTTTGTGGGTGAGAACAAGTACTTTGAATTGTATCCTGTAATTAATGGGTAGCCAGTGTAACGACTGGCGAAGAGCGGACGCGTCCGAGTAACGATTAGCCAGATGGACGACCCTGGCTGCTGCATTAAGGATGGACTGGAGAGGGGAAAGTCGAGTGAGGGGGAGGCCAATTAATAGAGCGTTGCAGTAGTCCAGGCGGGAGTGGATCAGGGCGACAGTGAGGGTTTTAGTTGTCTCCATGGTGAGAAAAGTGCAGATTCCAGAGATGTTCTTTTGGTGTAAGCGGCACGAGCGGGCAAGAGATTGTATATGGGAGGTGAAGGAGAGATCGGAGTCAAACATAACACCCAGACAGCACGCCTGCTGCCGGGGTGTTCTTATGGTGCTACCCACGGAGAGGGAAATGTCAGATTTAGGGAGGTTAGTAGATGGCCGGAGCAGAAGAAGTTCATTTTTGGAGAGGTTGAGTTTCAGATAGAGAGCAGACATGATGTTGGAGACTGCGGACAGTCAGTGGCGTTCTGTAGTACAGTGGGGGTAAGGTCAGGGGATGACGTGTATAGTTGTGTGTCATCAGCATAAAGATGGTACTGAAAGCCAAATCTGCTGATGGTCTGTCCAATTGGGGCCGTGTAGAGGGAGAAGAGAAAGGGGCCAAGGACTGAGCCCTGAGGTACCCCGACAGCGAGAGGAAGAGGAGATGAAGTGGAGCCAGAGAACAGAACACTGAAGGAGAGGTCAGAAAGGTAGGAGGAGAACCAGGAGAGAGCAGTGTCCTTAATGCCTAGTGACTGGAGCCTAGAGAGCAGGAGAGGGTGGTCAACAGTGTCAAAAGCTGCAGAAAGGTCGAGAAGAATGAGCAGAGAGTGGTCACCATTACGTTTTGCTGTCAGAAGGTCATTGGACACTTTGATGAGTGCAGTTTCTGTCAAATGTAGGGGGCGGAAACCGGACTGTGAAGGATCTAGGAGGGAGTGAGTGGAGAGGTAACGGGTAAGGCGGGAGTGCTCTTTACAGATGAAAGCAGGTTCACACTGAGCACATGTGATAGATGTGACAGAGTCTGGAGATGCCGTGGAGAGAGATCTGCTGCCTGCAACATCCTTCAGCATGACCAGTTTGGCAGTGGGTCAGTAATGGTGTGGGGTGGCATTTCTTTGGAGGGCTGCACAGCCCTCCATGTGCTCGCCAGAGGTAGCCTGACTGCCAGTAGGTACCGAGATGAGATCCTCAGAACCCTTGTAAGACCATATGCTGGTGCGGTTGGCCCTGGGTTTCTCCTAATGCAGTACAATGGCAGACCTCATGTGGCTGGAGTATGTCAGCAGTTCCTGCAAGATGAAGGCATTGAAGCTACAGCCCGCCCTTTCCCCAGACCTGAATCTGATTGAACACATCTGGGACATCATATCTCGCTCCATCCACCAACTTCACGTTGCACCACAGACTATCCAGGAGTAGGCGGATGCTTTAGTCCAGGTCTGGGAGGAGATCCCTCAGGAGACCATCCACTGCCTCATCAGGGGCATGCCCAAGTGTTGTAGGAAGATCATACAGGTACGTGGAGGCCACACACAGTACTGAGCATCATTATTATTATGTATTGTTATAGCGCCATTTATTCCGTGGCGCTTTACATGTGAGGAGGGGTATATATAATAAAAACAAGTACAATAATCTTAAACAATACAAGTCATAACTGGTACAGGAGGTGCTGCCCGCAAAGGCTCACAATCTACAAGGGATGGGTGAGAATACAGTAGGTGAGGATAGAGCTGGTCATGCAGCAGTTTGGTCGATCGGTGGTTACTGCAGGTTGTAGGTGGAGCGCCCCCAGACACAGGGCCACGGGTTACTCGGTACCGGTCATCTCTGTCTCGGCTCTAGGGTTGTCACAGTGGCTGGAGCCAGTCCGTGACCCTGCTAAGGGGCGTCCAATGAAAGGGTGATGAAAGTCGGTCAAGGTTTCGTGACGCCACCTGTGGTATTCGGTCAGGGTGACCGACGCTGCTTGGGGCCCACTGGGGTGGTGTTATGGCAGCTAGATGGTATACCTTCCCACAGGTGAAGTATATCCCCAGGGCTTCCCAGTAGTGTAGATGGTGATGAAGTGAGGCGTGGTTAATAACGAGGACACAGGGGTGCAGTCTCTTTACCTTTTACTGAAGGCTTTGGGATCCGCAATCCAGAGCACTGCTAACAGGGCTGGCTGAGACTGGCCGGTCCGAAGGCACATCCAGAGTTCCCTTTGCAGGTGGAAATCAGTGCCTACCAACTAGCGCCTGTGTGTTGTAGTCCTGCCCTGCTGAGCACCATGGGATAGTCCTCACAACTTTCGTATCAGTTCTTTCTCTTCTCCGTCCCCCAAGTTTATCTGGATAGGATGCACCCGTATGACGGGTAGGCTCGGAGCTATTCTGGGACCCTAGAGACGCCCCTCTCCACGTTTGCCCCCTGTCTGCTTAGGTGATTTTAGGTAGACAGCCAACTGTCCTGCTGCTGTTTGAAGTATTGCTTGTAGTCAGTTACTTCCCAGGCGTTCCGGCCACCGGCTACGCGCCTCAGTAGGATGTTGCCGATCTCGGGGCACGAATCCTACTAGTTCTCCTTTGTGCTGTGATCTCGTTTCTCACGTCTCCACAATATACTTCGCTTCGTGTCCTTTCTTAGGATGCCGCCGCAAGGTAGTGCAGGCGCGGCTCCGTCACGTTGTGTCCTTTCTGCTAGGTACCTGCCAGGAACCCACCCCTGACAGGTCCTCCCAGGAGCTCTCCCAGGCTGCGTTCTTCCTAACTTCCTATCCAACCCCCAGTTTTACCAGAGTGTGAGGAGTGGACTAATACATAGTGCCTTTTGCTCCACCTGGTGGCCAGAGTGTGAAGTGTAGTGTGTGACTGTGATACCTGGTCAGGTGAACTCCTTTAGTGCAATCAGACATAACATCACTCTCCTTAGTGGCAGAGCGACGACCAGGACTCTGGGGCGCTGCATAGGCTTGTCGGAAGAGGTGGGTCTTCAAGTTCTTTTTCATCATTTCCTTGTCTTAAGGCATTTCCTCTGAAGTTGGATCAGCCTGCAATTTGATTTTCCACTTTGATTTTGAGCATCATTCCACCTCCAGATCTCCGTGGGATATTAGTTGTGATTTACATTGCTCATTGTTAGGTTTTACTGTTCTCAACGCATTCCACTATATAATGAATAAAGATTAACAACTGGAATATTTCAGTGATATCTAGGATGTGGGATTTTAGTGTTCTCTTTTTTTTTTAGCAGTGTATATATACAGTGGCATGTAAAAGTTTGGGCACTCTTGGTCAAAATGACTGTTATTGTGAGTAGTTAAGCGAGTTGAAGTTTAACCCCTTTCTGACCTTGGACGGGATAGTACGTCTGAGGTCAGAACCCCCGCTTTGATGCGGGCTCCGGCAATGAGCCAGCATCAAAGCCGGGATATGTCAGCTGTTTTGAACAGCTGACCTGTGCCCGCAATAGCGGGGGGTGAAATCGCGATTCACCCGCCGCTATTAACTAGCTAAACGCCACTGTCAATCGCTGACAGCGGCATTTAACCGGCGCTTCCGGCCGGGCGGCCAGAAATGAGCGCATCGCTGACCCCCGTCACGTGATCGGAGGTCAGCGATGCTTCTGTATAGTAACCATAGAGGTCCTTGAGACCTCTATGGTTACTGATCTAATGATCGCTGCTATGTAGCAGAGCCGATCGAGTTGTGCCAACTTCTAACCTCCTATGGAGGCTATTAAAGCATGACAAAAGTTAAAAAAAAAAAAAAAAAAAAAGTAAAGAAAAATGTGAAAAAAATAAAAAAAAAATATAAAAGTTTAAATCACCCCCCTTTCGCCCCATTCAAAATAAATCAATAAAGCAAAAATCAAACCTACACATATTTGGTATCGCCGCGTTCAAAATCGCCTGATCTATCAATAAAAAAAAGCATTAACTTGATTGCTAAACAGCGTAGCGAGAAAAAAATTTGAAACGCCAGAATTACGTTTTTTGGTCGCCGTGACATTGCATTAAAATGCAATAACGGGCGATCAAAAGAACATATCTGCACCAAAATGGTATCATTAAAAACGACAGCTCAGCACGCAAAAAATAAGCCCTCAACCGACCCCAGATCATGAAAAATGGAGACGCTACAGGTATCGGAATATTGCGCTTTTTTTTTTTTTTTAGCAAAGTCTGGAATTTTTTTCACCACTTAGCTAAAAAATAACCTAGTCATGTTAGGTGTCTATGAACTCACAATGACCTGGAGAATCATAATGGCAGGTGAGTTTTAGCATTTAGTGAACCTCGCAAAAAAGCCAAACAAAAAACAAGTGTGGGACTGCACTTTTTTTGCAATTTCACCGCACTTGGAATTTTTTTTCCCATTTTCTGGTACACGACATGGTAAAACCAATGATGTTGTTCAAAAGTACAACTCATCCCGCAAAAAATAAGCCCTCACATGGCCAAATTGACGGAAAAATAAAAAAGTTATGGCTCTGGGAAGGAGGGGAGCGAAAAACGAACACGGAAAAACAGAAAATCTCAAGGTCATGAAGGGGTTAAATGATCTCTAAAAGGCCAAAAGTTAAATATATATTTACACACATGGTCAAAATTGTTCGTACCCCTTGTTTAACCCCTTCATGAGCCAGCCTATTTTGACCTTAATGACCTGGCTGTTTTTGCAATTCTGACCAGTGTCCCTTTATGAGGTAATAACTCAGAAACGCTTCAACGAATCCTAGCGGTTCTGAGATTGTTTTTTCGTGACATATTGGGCTTCATGTTAGTGGTAAATTTAGGTCGATAACTTTTGCGTTTATTTGTGAAAAAAAAATGGAAATTTGGCTAAAATTTTGAAAATTTTGCAATTTTCAAATTTTGAATTTTTATTCTGTTAAACGAGAGAGTTATGTGACACAAAATAGTTAATAAATAACATTACCCACATATCTACTTTACATCAGCACAATTTTGGAAACTACATTTTTTTTTGCTAGGAAGTTATAAGGGTCAAAATTTGACCAGCGATTTCTCATTTTTACAGCAAAATTTACAAAACCATTTTTTTTTTAGGGACTACCTCACATTTGAAGTCAGTTTGAGGGGTCTAAATGGCTGAAAATACCCAAAAGTGACACCATTCTAAAAACTGCACCCCTCAAGGTGCTGAAAACCACATTCAAGAAGTTTATTAACCCTTCAGGTGCTTCACAGCAGCAGAAGCAGCATGGAAGGAAAAAATGAACATTTAACTTTTCAGTCACAAAAATGATCTTTTAGCAACAATTTTTTTATTTTTCCCAAAGGTAAAAAGAGAAACTGGACACCAAAAGTTATTGTACAATTTGTCCTGAGTACACCGATACCCCATATGTGGGGGGGGGGGAACCACTGTTTGGGTGCACGACAGGGCTTGGAAGGGAAGGAGCGCCACTTGACTTTTTCAATGAAAAATTGGCTCCAATCTTTAGCGGACACCATGTCGCGTTTTGAAAGCCCCTGTGTGCCTAAACATTGGAGCTCCCCCACAAGTGACCCCATTTTGGAAACTAGACCCCCCAAGGAACTAAACTAGATGCATAGTGAGCACTTTGAACCCCCAGGTGCTTCACAAATTGATCCGTAAAAATGAAAAAGTACTTTTTTTTCACAAAAAATTTCTTTCAGCCTCAATTTGTGACCCCATTTTGGAAACTAGACCTCCCATGAAACTAATTTAGATGTGCGGTGACCACTTTAAACCCCCAAGTGCTTCACAGAAGTTTATAACGCAGAACCGTGAAAATAAAAAATCATTTTTCTTTCCTCAAAAATTATTTTTTAGCCCGCAATTTTTTATTTTCACAAGAGTAACAGGAGAAATTGGACTTCAAAAGTTGTTGTCCAGTTTGTCCTGAGTATGCTGATACCCCATATGTGGGGGTAAACCACTGTTTGGGCGCACGTCAGGGCTTGGAAGGGAGGGAGCACCATTTGACTTTTTGAAAGCAAGATTGGCTGGAATCAATGGTGATGCCATGTTGCGTTTGGAGACCCCTGATGTGCCTAAACAGTGGAAACCCCTCAATTCTAACTCCAACACTAACCCCAACACACCCCTAACTCTAATCCCAACTCTAGCCATAACCCTAATCATGACCCTAACACACCCCTAACCATAACCCTAACCACAAGCCTAATCTTAACCCTATTTCCAACCCTGGCCCTAATTCCAACCCTAACCCTAAGGCTATGTGCCCACGTTGCGGATTCGTGTGAGATTTTTTCGCACCATTTTTGAAAAATCCGCAGGTAAAAGGCACTGCGTTTTACCTGCGGATTTACTGCAGATTTCCAGTGTTTTTTTGTGCGGATTTCACCTGTGGATTCCTAATGAGGAACAGGTGTAAAACGCTGCGGAATCCGCACAAAGAATTGACATGCTGCGGAAAATACAACTCAGCGTTTCCACGTGGTATTTTCCGCACCATGGGCAGAGTGGATTTGGTTTTCCATAGGTTTACATGGAACTGTAAACCTTATGGAAAACTGCTACGAATCCGCAGTGGCCAGTCCGCTGCGGATCCGCAGCCAAATCCGCACCGTGTGCACATACCCTTAGAATTAGGCTATGTGCACACGCTGCGGAAAACGCTGCGGATCCACAGCGTTTCTGCAGCTGCAGGTCCGCAGCAGTTTCCCATGAGTTTACAGTTCAATGTCAACCTATGGGAAACAAAAAACGCTGCGCACATGCTGCGGAAAAAACTGCGTGGAAACGCAGCGGTTTACATTCCGCAGCATGTCACTTCTTTCTGCGGATTCCTCAGCGGTTTTACAACTTCTCCAATAGAAAACCGCAGTTGTAAAACCGCAGTGAAATCCGCAGAAAAACTCCGTGATAAATCCGCAGCGGTTTTGCACTGCGGATTTATCAAATCCGCTGCGGAAAAATCCGCAGAGGACCAGAATACGTGTGCACATAGCCTTACCCTAACCCTAGCCCTAACCCTAACCCTAACCCTAATCCTAGTGAAAAAAAAATATTTTCTTTATTTTATTATTGTGCCTACCTATGGGGGTGATAAAGGGGGGGGGGGGGGGGGGGAGTTCTTTTACTTTTTTTTTTATTTTGATCACTGTGATAAAACCTACCTGGAACGAATCTGCCGGCTGGCAGATTTGGCGAGTGCACTGCGCATGCGCCCGCCATTTTGGAAGATGGCGGCGCCCATGGAGAAGACGGACGGACACCGGGAGGCTCGGTAAGTATGAGGGGGTGGAGGGAGCATGGGGGGGTGGATCGGAGCCCGAGGGGTGGATCGGAGCCCGGGGGAGGTGGATCGGAGCCCGGGGGAGGTGGATCGGAGCACAGTGGGTTGGATCGGTACACAGAGGGTGGATCGGAGCACAGAGGGATGGATCGGAGCACAGAGGGATGGATCGGAGCACGGGGGGTGGGATCGGAGCACTGGGGGTGGGATCGGAGCACGAGGGGAGCAGACAGGAGGACGAGGGGAGCAGACAGGACGGGGGGAGCGGACAGGAGGACGGAGGGGAGCGAAGCAGTGTACAGGACAGAACGGAGGACTGGGGAGGAGATCGTTGGCGGTAGGGGGAGGGCAGAACAGTGTTTCCAGCCACGGCCGATGATATTGCAGCATCGGCCATGGCTGGATTGTAATATTTCACCACTTTTCATAGGTGAAATATTACAAATTGCTTTGATTGGCTGTTGCACTTTTAACAGCCAATCAGAGCGATCGTAGCCACGTGGGGGCAACCCCCCCCCCTCCAGGCTAAAGTACCACTCCCCCACTCCCTGCAGATCAGGTGAAATTGGAGTTAACCCTTTCACCCAATCTGCAGGGACGCGATCGTTCTGTGACACAGCATATGTGTCACAGGTCGGATTGGCACCGACTTTCATGACGCATACGCTGTGTCACAGGTTGGGAAGGGGTTAATGACAGAAAAACCCACAATGGTCACAGAAATAACTTGAATTTGACAAAAGTAATACTAAATAAAATATCTATGAAAATGAACAAATAACCAAGAAAAATTATCTTTCACAATTGGTGCAGAATCCAACCATAGGAGCAGCACTTTTAGACTTAATACCATCTAATAGACCCGACAGAATAACAAATCTGCAGGTGGTCGGGCATCTAGGAAATAGCGGCCACAATATTGTACAGTTTCACCTGTCTTTCACTAGGGGGACTTGTCAGGGAGTCACAAAAACATTGAACTTTAGGAAAGCAAAGTTTGACCAACTTAGAGATGCCCTTAATCTGATTGACTGGGACAATGTCTTCAAAAATAAGAATACAGATAACAAATGGGAAATGTTTAAGAACATCCTAAATAGGCACTGTAAGCGGTTTATACCTTGTGGGAATAAAAGAACAAGAAATAGGAAAAACCCAATGTGGCTAAAGCAAGAAGTAAGAGGTACAATTAACAGTAAAAAGAAAGCATTTAAAATGCTAAAGCAGGAGGCACAGTTGAAGCTCTAAAAAAACTATAGTGAGAAAAATACTTTATCTAAAAAACTAATTAAAGCTGCCAAAAAGGAAACAGAGAAGCACATTGCTAAGGAGAGTAAAACTAATCTCAAACTGTTCTTCAGCTGTATCAATAGTGAAAGAATCATAAGTGAAAGTGTAGGCCCCTTAAAAAATTGTGAGGAAAGAATGGTTGTAGATGACGAGGAAAAAGCTAACATATTAAACACCTTCTCCACGGTATTCACAAAGGAAAATGAAATGCTAGGTGAAATGCCGAGAGACAAAGAAAATCCTATATTAAGGGTCACCAATCTATCCCAATAAGAGGTGCAAAACCGGCTAAATAAGATTAAAATAGATAAATCTCCGGGTCCGGATGGCATACACCCACGAGTACTAAGAGAACTAAGTAACGTAATAGACAAACCATTATTTCTTATATTTAGGGACTCTGTCTGTTCCACAGGACTGGCGCATAGCAAATGTGGTACCAAGATTCAAAAAGGGCTCTAAAAGTGAACCTGGAAATTATAGGCCAGTAAGTCTAACCTCTATTGTTGGTAAAATATGTGAAGGGTTTTTGAGGGATGTTATTCTGGATTATCTCAATGAGAATAACTGTTTAACTCCTTATCAGCATGGGTTTATGAGGAATTGCTCCTGTCAAACCAATCTAATCAGTTTTTATGAAGATGTTAGCTATAGACTGTATCTTGATTTTTCCAAAGCGTTTGATATCGTGCCACACAAGAGATTGGTACACAACATGAGAATGCTGGGTCTGGGGGAAAATGTGTGTAAATGGGTAAGTAACTGGCTTAGTGATAGAAAGCAGAGGGTGGTTATAAATGGTACTAGATGGTGGCCCGATTCTAACGCATCGGGTATTCTAGAATATGCATGTCCTCGTAGTATATTGCCCAGTCACGTAGTATATTGCCCAGCCACGTAGTATATTGCCCAGCCACGTAGTATATTGCCCAGCCACGTAGTATATTGCCCAGCCACGTAGTATATTGCCCAGCCACGTAGTATATTGCCCAGTCACGTAGTATATTGCCCAGTCACGTAGTATATTGCCCAGTCACGTAGTATATTGCCCAGCCACATAGTATGTTGCCCAGCCACATAGTATATTGCACAGCGACGTAGTATACAGCACAGAGCCACGTACAGTCATGGCCAAAAGTTTTGAGAATGACACCAAAATTATATTTTCACATGATCTGCTGCCCACTGGTTTTTATTAGTGTTTGTCTGATGTTTATATCACATACAGAAATATAATTGCAATCATATTATGAGTACCAATAGGTTATATTGACAGAATGAGTTAATGCAGCAAGTCAATATTTGCAGTGTTGACCCTTCTTCAAGTCCTCTGCAATTCTCCCTGGCATGCTCTCAATCAACTTCTGGACCAAATCCTGACTGATAGCAGTCCATTCTTGCATAATCAATGCTTGCATTTTGCCAGAATTTGTTGGTTTTTGTTTGTCTACCTGTCTCTTGATGATTGACCACAAGTTCTCAATGGGATTAAGATCTGGGGCGTTTCCAGGCCATGGACCCAAAATCTCTATGCTTTGTTCCATGAGCCATTTAGTTATCACCTTTGCTTTATGGCAAGGTGCTCCATCATGCTGGAAAAGGCATTGTTGGGCGCCAAACTGCTCTTGGACGGTTGGGAGAAGTTGCTCTTGGAGGACATTCTGGTACCATTCTTTATTCATGGCTGTGTTTTTAGGCAAGACTGTGAGTGAGCCAATTCCCTTGGATGAGAAGCAACCCCACACATGAATGGTTTCAGGATGCTTTACAGTTGGCATGAGACAAGACTGGTGGGAGCGCTGACCTTTTCTTCTCCGAATAAGCTGTTTTCAAGATGTCCCAAACAATCGAAAAGGGGATTCATCTGAGAAAAAGACTTTGCCCCAGTCCTCAGCAGTCCACTCCCTGTACCTTTTGCAGAATATCAGTCGGTCCCTGATGTTTTTTTCTGGAGAGAAGTGGCTTCTTTGCTGCCCTCCTTGAAACCAGGCCTTGCTCAAAGAGTCTCTGCCTCACAGTGCGTGCAGAAGCACTCACACCAGCCTGCTGCCATTCCTGAGCAAGCTCGACACTGCTGGTAGTCCGATCCTGCAGCTGAAACAGTTTTAAGATACGGTCCTGGCGCTTGCTGGTCTTTCTTGGGCGCCCTGGAGCCTTTTTGACAACAATGGAAGCTCTCTCCTTGAAGTTCTTGATGATGCGATAGATTGCTGACTGAGGTGTAATCTTTGTAGCTGCGATACTCTTCCCTGTTAGGCCATTTTTGTGCAGTGCAATGATGGCTGCACGTGTTTTTTTTAGAGATAACCATGGTTAACTGAAGAGAAACAATGATACCAAGCACCAGCCTCCTTTTAAAGTGTCCAGTGATGTCATTCTTACTTAATCTTGACTGATTGATCGCCAGCCCTGTCCTCATCAACACCCACACCTGTGTTAATGGATCAATCACTGAAACGATGTTAGCTGCTCCTTTTAAGGCAGGACTGCAATGATGTTGAAATGTGTTTTGGGGGTTAAAGTTCATTTTCTGGGCAAATATTGACTTTGCAAGTACAGTAATTGCTGTTAAGCTGATCACTCTGACATTCAGGAGTATATGCAAATTGCCATTAGAAAAAATGAAGCAGTAGACTTTGGAAAAAATAATATTTGTCTCATGCTCAAAACTTTTGGCCATGACTGTAGTATGCAGCACAGACACGTAGTATACTGCCCAGTCACGTAGTATATTGGCCAGTCACGTAGTATATTGCCCAGCTACGTAGTATATTGCCCAGCCAGGTATGTAACAGGTTAAAAAATAAAAAAGAAACATATACTCACCTTCCAAGGGCCCCTTGTAGTTCTGTCGCCTGTGTGTGGTGCACGCGGCAGCTTCCGGTCCCAGGGTTGGTATGAGCGCAGGACCTGTGATGATGTCGCGGTCACATGACCGTGACATCATGGCAGGTCCTTCTTGCATACCATTCTTAGCACCGGAACCTGCCGCTTGCACTGCCGAGGACAGGGCGACACATCGGAGGGTGAGAATAACGCTTTTTTTTATTATTATTGTAACATTAGATCTTTTTACTATTGATGCTGCATACACAGCATCAATAGTAAGAAGTTGGTCACACAGGGTTAATAGCTGCGTAACCAGAGTGCGTTACACCGCGCTTCGGTAACGCTGGCATTAACCCTGTGTGAGGGCTGACTGGAGGGGAGTATGGGGCGGGCACTGACTGCGGGGAGGAAAGAGCTGCCATACTGCCGCTGGACTGTGGCCGTCGCTGATTGGTCGTGGCAATGGTTGTGAGCGTTTTGCCACGACCAATCAGCGACTTGGATTCCTGTTATGACCTGGTGGTTAGGACAATAATGGACCTGGTGGTTAAGTGCACCCGGAAAGACCTGATAGTGACAATAACACAGGACAAGCTCTGGGAAGTGGGAACTCTGCTGACCGCAATCCCTAATCCTATCACACACACTAGAAATAGCCGTGGATTGCTCCTAACGCTCCCTATGCAACCCGTCACAGCCTCAGAACTAGCTAGCCCTAAAGGAAGAAAATAAAGCCTACCTTGCCTCAGAGAAATTCCCCAAAGGAAAAGGCAGCCCCCCACATATATTGACTGTGAGATAAGATGAAAATCACAAATACAGAGATGAAATAGATTTAGCAAAGAGAGGCCCGACTTACTGAACAGACAGAGGATAGGAAAGGTAACTTTGCGGTCAGCACAAAAACCTACAAAAAAAACACACAGAGTGTGCAAAAAAGACCTCCGCACCAACTCACGGTGCGGAGGCGCCACTCTGCATCCCAGAGCTTCCAGCAAGCAAGACAAAAATCAAAATAGCAAGCTGGACAGAAAAATAGCAAACAAGTAAATTACAAGCAGGAACTTAGCTTCTGCTGGAGTAGACAGGTCACCAGAACGATTCAGGAGCGGACTAGACCAATACTAGAATATTGACAGGTGGCATGGAGCAATGATCTAAGTGGAGTTAAATAGAGCAGCCAGCCAACGAATTAACCTCGTCACCTGTGAAAGGAAACTCAGAAGCAGCAGCTCCACTCACAGCGACCAAAGGAAGTCCATGGACAGAACTAGCCGAAGTACCATTCATGACCACAGGAGGGAGCTTGACAACAGAATTCACAACAGTACCCCCCCCCCCCCCTTGAGGAGGGGTCACTGAACCCTCACCAGAGCCCCCAGGCCGACCAGGATGAGCCAAATGAAAGGCACGAACCAGATCGGCTGCATGAACATCAGAGGCAAAAACCCAGGAATTATCTTCCTGACGATAACCTTTCCACTTGACCAGGTACTGGAGTTTCCGTCTCAAAATACGAGAATCCAAAATCTTCTCCACCACATACTCCAACTCCCCCTCAACCAACACCGGGGCAGGAGGATCAACGGATGGAGCCATAGGCGCCACGTATCTCCGCAGTAACGACCTATGGAACACATTATGGATGGAAAAAGAAGCTGGAAGGGCCAAACGAAATGACACAGGATTAAGAACCTCAAAAATCTTATACGGACCAATGAAACGGAGGCTTAAACTTAGGAGAGGAAACCTTCATAGGAACATAAGACGACAACCAAACCAAATCCCCAACGCGAAGTCGGGGACCCACACAGCGCCGGCGGTTAGCGAAACGTTGAGCCTTCTCCTGGGACAATGTCAAATTGTCCACCACATGAGTCCAAATCTGCTGCAACCTATCCACCACAGTATCTACACCAGGACAGTCCGAAGACTCAACCTGCCCTGAAGAGAAACGTGGATGGAAACCAGAATTGCAGAAAAACGGTGAAACCAAAGTAGCCGAGCTGGCCCGATTATTAAGGGCGAACTCAGCCAACGGCAAAAAGGACACCCAATCATCCTGATCAGCAGAAACAAAGCATCTCAGATATGTTTCCAAAGTCTGATTAGTTCGTTCGGTTTGGCCATTTGTCTGAGGATGAAAAGCCGAGGAAAAAGACAAATCAATGCCCATCCTAGCACAAAAGGATCGCCAAAACCTCGAAACAAACTGGGAACCTCGGTCCGAAACGATGTTCTCCGGAATGCCATGCAAACGAACCACATGCTGGAAAAACAATGGCACCAAATCAGAGGAGGAAGGCAATTTAGACAAGGGTACCAAATGGACCATCTTAGAGAAACGATCACAAACCACCAAAATGACCGACATCTTTTGAGAGACAGGGAGATCCGAAATAAAATCCATAGAAATATGCGTCCAGGGTCTCTTCGGGACCGGCAAGGGCAAAAGCAACCCACTGGCACGAGAACAGCAGGGCTTAGCCCGAGCACAAGTCCCACAGGATTGCACAAAAGAACGCACATCCCGTGACAAAGACCGCCACCAAAAGGATCTAGCCACCAAATCTCTGGTACCAAAGATTCCAGGATGCCCAGCCAACACCGAACAATGAACCTCAGAGATAACTCTACTAGTCCATTTATAAGGGACAAACAGTTTCTCCGCTGGGCAACGGTCAGGTCTATCAGCCTGAAATTTTTGCAGCACCCGCCGCAAATCAGGGGAGATGGCAGACAAAATTACCACCTCTTTGAGAATACCCGCCGGCTCAGGAACACCCGGAGAGTCAGGCACAAAACTCCTTGACAGGGCATCAGCCTTCACATTCTTAGAGCCCGGAAGGTAAGAAACCACAAAATCAAAACGGGAGAAAAATAGCGACCATCGAGCCTGTCTAGCATTCAACCGTTTGGCAGACTCGAGATAAGTCAAATTCTTGTGATCCGTCAAGACCACCACGCGATGCTTGGCTCCTTCAAGCCAATGACGCCACTCCTCGAATGCCCACTTCATGGCCAACAACTCCCGATTGCTGAGCGCAATTATGATGTTGGCAGACGAAAACTTTCTAGAAAAGAAACCACATGGTTTCATCACCGAGCCGTCAGAACTTCTTTGCGACAAAACAGCCCCTGCTCCAATCTCAGAAGCATCAACCTCAACCTGAAACGGGAGCGAAACATCTGGCTGGCACAACACAGGGGCAGAAGAAAAACGACGCTTTAACTCCTGAAAAGCTTCCACAGCCACAGAAGACCAATTGACCACATCAGCACCCTTCTTGGTCAAATCAGTTAACGGTTTAGCAACACTAGAAAAATTAGCGATGAAGCGACGATAAAAATTAGCAAAGCCCAGGAACTTTTGCAGGCTCTTCACAGATGTCGGCTGAGTCCAATCATAAATGGCCTGAACTTTAACAGGGTCCATCTCGATAGTAGAAGGGGAAAAAATGAAACCCAAAAATGAAACCTTCTGAACTCCAAAGAGACACGTTGACCACTTCACAAACAAGGAATTCGCACGAAGGACCTGGAACACCATTCTGACCTGCTTCACATGAGACTCCCAATCATCCGAAAAGACCAAAATATCATCCAAATATACAATCAGGAATTTATCCAGGTACTCTCAGAAGATGTCATGCATAAATAACTGAAATACTGATGGAGCATTGGAAAGCCCGAATGGCATAACCAGGTACTCAAAATGGCCCTCGGCCGTATTAAATGCTGTTTTCCATTCATCGCCCTGTTTAATACGCACAAGATTATACGCCCCTCGAAGATCTATCTTGGTGAAGCAACTAGCCCCTTTAATACGAGCAAACAAATCAGACAGCAGCGGCAAAGGATACTGAAATTTGACTGTAATTTTATTAAGAAGGCTTTAATCAATACAAGGTCTCAAAGAACCATCCTTCTTGGCCACAAAAGAACCCTGCTCCCAATGGTGATGACGACGGGCGAATATGACCTTTCTCCAAGGATTCCTTTATATAACTCCGCATAGCGGCGTGTTCTGGCACAGATAAATTGAACAGTCGGCCCTTAGGAAACTTACTACCAGGAATCAAATTATTTGCACAATCACAATCCCTATGAGGAGGTAGGGCACTGGATTTAGGCTCATCAAATACATCCCGGTAATCCGACAAAAACTCCGGAACTTCAGAAGGAGTGGAAGACGAAATTGACAAAAATGGAACATCACCATGTACCCCCTGACAACCCCAGCTGGACACAGACATAGATTTCCAATCCAATACTGGATTATGGACCTGTAGCCATGGCAACCCCAAAACGACCACATCATGCAGATTATGCAGCACCAAAAAGCGAATATCCTCCTGATGTGCAGGAGCCATGCACATGGTCAATTGGGTCCAGTACTGAGGCTTATTCTTGGCCAAAGGCGTAGCATCAATTCCTCTCAATGGAATGGAATGCAAGGGCTCCAAGAAAAAACCACAGCGCCTAGCAAACTCCAAGTCCATCAAATTCAGGGCAGTGCCTGAATCCACAAATGCCATAACAGAATAGGATGACAAAGAGCAAATCAGAGTAACGGACAAAAGAAATTTCGACTGTACCGTACCAATGGTGGCAGACCTAGCGAACCACTTAGTGCGCTTAGGACAATCGGAGATAGCATGAGTGGAATCACCACAGTAAAAAAACACAGCCCATTCCAACGTCTGTATTCTTGACGTTCAGCTCTGGTCAAAGTCCTATCACATTGCATAGGCTCAGGACTACGCTCAGATAATACCGCCAAATGGTGCACAGCTTGACGCTCACGCAAGCGTCGATCGATCTGAATGGCCAAAGACAGACTAATTCAGACCAGCAGGCATGGGAAATCCCACCATGACATCCTTAAGGGCTTCAGAGAGACCCTTTCTGAAAATTGCTGCCAGGGCACACTCATTCCACTGAGTGAGCACAGACCACTTCCTAAACTTCTGACAATATATCTCTACCTCATCCTGACCCTGACACAGAGCCAGCAAGATTTTCTCTGCCTGATCCACTGAATTTGGTTCATCATAAAGCAATCCAAGCACCAAAAAAAACGCATCAACATCACGCAATGCCGGATCTCCTGGCGCAAGGGAAAATGCCCAGTCTTGAGGGTCGCCACGTAACAAAGAAATAATGATTTTCACTTGTTGAACAGGGTCACCTGAGGAGCGAGGTTTCAAAGCTAGAAACAATTTACAATTATTTTTGAAATTCAGAAACTTAGATCTATCCCCAAAAAACAAATCAGGAATTGGAATCCTAGGCTCTGACATCGGATTCTGAACCACAAAATCTTGAATGTTTTGTACCCTTGCAGTGAGATTATCCATCCAAGAGGACAGACCTTGAATGTCCATATCTACATCTGTGTCCTGAACCACCCAGAGGTAAAGGGGAAAAGAGAGACAAAACACACTGCAAAGAAAAAAAAAATGGTCTCAGAACTTCTCTTATCCCTCTATTGAGATGCATTAGTACTTTGGGCCACCTGTACTGTTATGACCTGGTGGTTAGGACAATAATGGACCTGGTGGTTAGGTGCACCCGGAAAGACCTGATAGTTACAATAACACAGGACACGCTCTGGGAAGTGGGAACTCTGCTGACCGCAATCCCTAATCCTATCACACACTCTAGAAATAGCCGTGGATTGCTCCTAACGCTCCCTATGCAACTCGTCACAGCCTCAGAACTAGCTAGCCCTAAAGGAGAAAAATAAAGCCTACCTTGCCTCAGAGAAATTCCCCAAAGGAAAAGGCAGCCCCCCACATATATTGACTGTGAGATAAGATGAAAATCACAAACACAGAGATGAAATAGATTTAGCAAAGAGAGGCCCGACTTACTGAACAGACAGAGGATAGGAAAGGTAACTCTGCGGTCAGCACAAAAACCTACAAAAAAAACACGCAGAGTGTGCAAAAAAGACCTCCGCACCGACTCACGGTGCGGAGGCGCCACTCTGCATCCCAGAGCTTCCAGCAAGCAAGACAAAAATCAAAATAGCAAGCTGGACAGAAAAATAGCAAACAAGTAAATTACAAGCAGGAACTTAGCTTCTGCTGGAGTAGACAGGTCACCAGAACGATCCAGGAGCGGACTAGACCAATACTAGAACATTGACAGGTGGCATGGAGCAATGATCTAAGTGGAGTTAAATAGAGCAGCCAGCCAACGAATTAACCTCGTCACCTGTGAAAGGAAACTCAGAAGCAGCAGCTCCACTCACAGCCACCAAAGGAAGTCCATGGACAGAACTAGCCGAAGTACCATTCATGACCACAGGAGGGAGCTTGACAACAGAATTCACAACAGATTCCATGACAGACAGAGGCCGCAACCAATGAATATCCGGGACAGACAGAAAGACGGAAGTGGCCCTTAGACAATTATAGAGTAGATATTCTCTAACTGGGTCGCTGTGACCAGTGGAGTACCCCAGGGGTCCGTTTTGGGACCTGTTTTCTTCAACATATTTATTAACAATCTGGTAGAAGGTTGACACAGTAAGATATCGATATTTGCAGATGATACAAAACTATGTAAATCAGTCAATGTTCTGCCCATTAAAGGGAACCTGTCACCCCCAAAATCGAAGATGAGCTAAGCCCACTGGCATCAGGGGATTATCTACAGCATTCTGTAATTCTGAGCGAGACATCTACGATGATATGCATTGTCTGTGTCCATACAATGATGTTTTTTTTTCAGGGGTCTCTTTAGCACGGTGTTGTTGTTGACGTAGTGCCTGGGTCTTTTTTATTTCATCTTGATTTTTGTATTTTTTATGAGAAGCCATGTTTGGTAGTTGGAGTAGTGTGAGGGTTTGTGTTTCATCTTCTGGCTGCACAGAGTATGGTTTAAGATTGTGTAACAGTGGCATTGATGTGGCTAGTGGAGATAGTTGCCGAGAGGCCATACACCTTGAAGTAGTACAATCTGTGGTGTGGTGTTCAGATTGTGATGCGTCACATTGTGATGCGTCACCTTGTGATTGTGGTAGAAATGTTGGGACAGAATGCGTATTGTGGCAGCATTTGTTTGTAAAATGCCAATCTAATAGCTTTAGAGCGAGGTGACTACTGAGCCAGACGTCTAAGTTTACATGCATTATTTTTGTCCAGATGATGGCATTTTTGTTCAGGAGTCTCATTAGCGTGGCATTGTTTCTGAATCCGAGCCTTATTTTTTCAAGTTCATTTTTGGATATTTTTGGAGCAGCCATGTTGGCAGTGGTGCGGAAGTCCAGGAGCACTGATATGCAGAGACTATACAGCAAAGCACCAACCACCAGAGCCAAGGACCCAATCCCAAAATAAGAGACGTGGCAAGGATATATATATATATAATATAACAATATTTTATTAGGTAATGGTGATAACATATATATATGTGCACATATGGAGGGATATTAAAAGCATAATCACAACAATTAAAATAAAAAATATGACAATATATATCGGTAGATATAGGGTATGCCAAAGAAGGTTGATATCAGGTCTCTCAGAAAAAGATAAAAAAGTGTAACTCACTAGCGTATCAAAGAATAAAAAAAATTACAAGAGTGTCCGTGAAGTAGCTAAAAAAAATAATTAAAACTAACCTATAATAAAATATAATCTGGCCATATGACCAACACCTCATTCAAAAAGTGCAATAGTGCAAATAAGAAAGAGGGCCAGAAAGCGCACTGTGCAACACCGCATAGGGTAAAAGAGTTATTGACCCATCATACAATACATTCTGGCCATGTGGCCGACACCTCATAATTGTGTGCAATAGTGCAAATGAGCAATATACAAAAGGGCACTGTGCAAAGCCGCAAAAAGTAAACAATGGAACAAAAGTGATAAAGTAGAGAGTACCTGTACCTAAAATGGCTATGCAGGATCCGACCAAAGCGCACCCCGACGCGCGTTTCGGATATACAATCCTTCGTCAGGGGGTGGCAGATGTTCTATCCAAGGGGTTTATATAGAGCACTGACATCAGACGCCATTGTATTGGGCGCCGACAGTCAGATCCGGAAGTCCCCGCCCACGACGTCACATGGCCGGACGCACAGGAGCAGAGTACCTGGCGTTGCCAAGGCCACAGTGACGCTAGGAGCAGGGACAGGCGAACTGCCGAAGACGCATGCGCACAACTCCGGCATGCGATGTGAGTGACGGGAGAGGGAGCCTGAGCTGACTCACTAGGAGGGGCGTAACTTACCGTGGGATTGTGGTAAAGAAAAAAGAGAAGCTAACAAAGTAATGGTAATCTCTGGCCATATTCTATATATGAGTGTCAACATAGATTAATAGGATTAATAGTAGAATGCTAAAAAAGACCTGAACTAGAAAAATAAAAGCGTATAATAGCGCTGGTGCAGAGTGTTATATGTGTGTGAGTGCATCAGGAAGTGCCGGATGAGCATTAAGCTCAAAGGGAAAGAAACATAGAAAAGACAGCGAAGATTGTGACCGGAACAATATAAATAAGATTTTGAATAATTGTGAACGTATATAACGAATCATATATCAATTATACAATAAATATAAGGCTGCAATAGCAAAGGTGCATAAAGATGCATCAGAATGTCCAGGATGAGCAGAAAAATGGTGTAGCAAGCTCATTGACTCTGTCGGCTCAACCAATGAGCGGTGCCGCGCGGGATGGAAATCCCTGCCAAAGCTGAGCCAGCTGAGCGGCGCGGGATTCAAATCCGTATCCAAAGCCTCACAGCACCACTCAGCCAATGAGCGGTGCTGCTTGCCTTGGCGGGAGATTTGAATCCTGCGCGGCCCCGCTCATTGGCTCAGCTGGTGGGGCGGGGGATTTGAATCCCGTGCCGCACGCTGGGAGCGCGGCCGATCGCGGCTGGGTGTCAGCTGACTATCGCAGCTGACATCCGGCACTATGTGCCAGGAGCAGTCACGGACCGTCTCCGGCATATTAACCCCCGGCACACCGCGATCAAACATGAGACCCCCGGAGCAACGTGATGTGATCGCGTTGCTGCGAGGGTCTCTTACCTCCTCCTCCTCCTTGCAGGCCCGGATCCAAGATGGCCACAGCATCCGGGTCCTGCAGGGAGGTGACTTCACAGAGCAGGCGCCGGGAAGCCAGAAGAAGTGCACGTCAGATCGCTGATCTGACACAGTGCACAGCAAAGTGTCAGATCAGCGATCTTACACTATAACATGATGCCCCCCCTCTCCCCCCACCCCGGGGCAATGTTATAGTGTAAAAAAAAAAAATGATATGCACATGTGTAAAAAAAAAATAAAAAAAATTCCAAAAAAATTCCCCCCAAAAAATATTCTTCCTATAAATACATTTCTTTATCTAAATAATAAAAAAACAATAAAAGTACACATATTTAGTATCGCCGCGTCCATGACGACCCCACCTATAAAACTATATCACTAGTTAACCCCTTCATTGAACACCGTTAAAAAAAAACGAGGCAAAAAAGCATTAAGCTACTTACTGGTAGCGGCATTTCTCGGAGGCCCATGACAGCACGACGAGAGAGGGGATCCGCCCATTAGGAACAGGAAACCTACAGATACAAAAGGGCGGCACCTCTCCCTTGCCTCAGTTGTATTTCAGAGTCTTGAGAGGACTACCGCGGTTAGTGGTACACAAAAATATACACTATATACAGATTATATACAAAATATCAGACATCTATTGGAACTGGTATCGTATTGTGAAATATATACATTTATAGGAAGTGCAACCCCCAGTGAATAGGGAGGGAACTAAGGGTGCTGTCATGGGCCTCCGAGAAATGCCGCCACCAGTAAGTAGCTTAATGCTTTACTCGGACTCCCATGACAGCACGACGAGAGAATTACAGAGATGTAAGCTTCCTTAGGGAGGGACTATGGCCTGTAGCACCCTTAACCCGAATGTGAGATCAGAGGAAGCCCCCAAATCCAACCTATAGTGTTTAAAGAAGGTGGACGGGGATGACCATGTGGCCGCCTTACATATCTGGTCGATTGATACTCCAGACTTTTCCGCCCAAGATGTAGCCATGGCCCTGGTGGAATGCGCCCTCAGATTCTGCGGAGCCGGACCTCCACCTGCAGTGTAAGCCAAAGAGATAGCCTCCCTAATCCACTTTGCTAGTGTGTACTTTGATACCCCGAGTCCCTTTCTAGGGTTTTGGAAAGATAAAAATAACGCATCATCTTTCTTCCATGTGTCAGTAATAGAGATGTATTCTAGCAGGCATCTCCTAACATCTAATGTATGGAGTAGTTCTTCTTTAGGGTTGAAGGGATTGGGAAGGAAGGATGGTAAAACTATCTCCTGTGTCCTGTGAAACCGTGATGACACCTTTGGTAAATAGGCTGGGTCCGGTCTGAGGACTACTCTATCCGGCAGAAACTCTGTATAAGGGGCAAGCCTGGAGAGCGCTTGTATGTCTCCTACTCTACGGGCAGATGTAATTGCCACCAGAAATGCTGTCTTAAGGGATAAGGCCTTAATTGAAGCTGATTGTAAAGGTTCAAACGGCTCTTTAGTCAATGCTGATAGGACTACATTGAGATCCCAAGGCATAGATCTATCTTTATGTATGGGTCTAGATCTAATAGATGCTTTAATGAACCTTGAGATCCAATAATTATTGGCGATGTTACATGAAAATAGAGCCCCTAGGGCCGAGACCTGTACCCTTAGAGTACTAGTGGATAGATCTAGCTCTAAGCCTTTTTGCAGAAATTCTAAGATTTGTTTTATAGGTAATCCCTCTTCTAAATTAAAATCAGAAGAGGCCAGAAATTTCCGCCAGGTTCTAGCGTAAATTGTTGTGGTTATTTGCTTTCTACTTTTCATAAGGGTCTCAATTAGACTCGGAGAGAACCCTTTGCTTTTTAGCAATGCCCTTTCAAAATCCATGCCGTTAAATGGAGATTCTTTACTTGAGGATGACTGATCGGACCCTGGTAGAGCAGATCTGGAATGTCCGGAAGTACCCAGGGGTCCTCCACTGACATGATCCTGAGCCAAGTGAACCAGGCTCTTCTGGGCCAGAATGGGGCAATCAATATAACTCTGGCTCGATCTTCTCTTATCTTCCTGACTACTAGGGGTAACAGGCCTAGTGGAGGAAATGCATACGCCAGTTGAAAATCCCATTTGATCAGAAAGGCGTCTACCGTCAGAGGATTTTCCCTGGGATTTAGGGAACAAAATTTTGTTGTCTTTCGGTTGTCCCTGGTAGCAAATAAATCTACTTCTGGATGTCCCCATTTGTGGACGATCTGATCGAACACGCAATTGTTTATTGACCACTCCCCTTGTCTCAAGGTGTTGCGGCTTAGAAAGTCCGCCTTGATGTTTTCTTTTCCTCTTATGTGTAGAGCGGTTAGGGATAAGAAGTGATTTTCTGCTGTCTGGAACAGACGATCCGCCACTCTCATCAGTGACTCGGAATGAGTTCCACCCTGATGATTTATGTATGCGACTGCCACCTGGTTGTCCGATAGGATCTTGACATGATGACCCTGCAGATATATGAGGAATTTTTTCACTGAAAGCTCTACTGCCATTAACTCTTTCTGGTTGGAGGAGGCTGATGTTAGGGGAGGGGACCATAGACCCTGAACCATCATGTCATCCATGTGTGCTCCCCAACCCGAAGGGCTAGCATCTGTTGTTACAACACGTGTTACCTGTGACACCCAGGGAACTCCCGCCGATAAGTTTTCACTGTCTAGCCACCACCTAAGAGATGTGAGTGCTCTTGGACCTAAGGTAATCTGACTCTGCAGGGACCCCTGTAAGATTCAATCATTAACCAGCACCTCGGATTGTAACGGTCTGGTGTGGAATTGGGCCCAACGGACAGCGGGAATGCAAGAGGTTAAAGAACCCAAAAGTGACATAGCCTGTCTAAGGGTCATGGATGGTTTATCAATTGCCCTAGACACCTGTTGTTGGATATGTAACAACTTGTCGGGTGGAAGACAACACTGTTGGGATTCTGAGTTTAAAAATAGTCCCAAAAATCTTTGTATTTTCTGGGGCTGTAAATGAGATTTTTCATAATTTACGATCCACCCCAGATGCTCAAGTTTGGATGTGGCTGTCTCTAGCGGAGAACGGCAATGGTCTGCAGAGCTCCCTACTATAAGAAAGTCATCCAAGTAGGGAATAATTAGGATGTCAGACTCTCGCAAGTGCGCCATGACTTCGGCCACTAACTTTGTAAACACCCTAGGAGCTGCTGATAAGCCGAAGGGAAGAGCTCTGAACTGGAAATGGCGAATCTGGTCCCCCATTGACACAGCTACTCTCAGGAATCTCTGGAAGTGTTCATGTATTGGGACATGATAGTATGCATCTTTTAGATCTACAACTACCATGAAACAGTGATTAAACAACATTTTTATTGCTGAATTGATTGTTTCCATTTTAAATGATTCATTGACCAGGAACTCATTAAGACATTTGAGATTAATGATCGTTCTAAAAGATCCGTCTGGTTTCTTAATCAGAAAAAGAGGAGAATAAAATCCCCTTCCTCTTTCTGATTCCAGAATTTCAATCAGCACGTTCTTGGAACATAAGTTGATAACCTCTGCTTCCAGGGCTGCTTGCTCAAGGGGGGAGGAACGTAAAGGGGTTAATTTAAATTTTTCACGAGGCCAGTGATTGAAGTCCAGTTTTAGACCTTCAGTAATGATGCCTCTGACCCATTTACTGTTTGTAATGTCAAGCCAAGCTGAAGAGAATGCTGACAGTCTACCCCCCACAGGGATCGCTAGTCATTGGTCCGGTTTTTTCTGATCCTTTGAGGAACGGCGAAACATATAGCCCGTACCTCTACCGCGTCTGTCTTCCCATCTGAAACTTTCTCTAGTGGGAGAGGACCCGCGTTTCTTCCCGCGACCAAATCTCCTTCGATTGAACGGCCGGCGGTAAGATGAATATAGATTGGGGAATTTCTTTTTGTCATCCCCTGCTTTTTCCAACAACTCATCCAGAGTTGGACCGAAGAGGTATTGTCCTTCACACGGAATGGCGCAGAGCTTGGTTCTAGACTGAATGTCACCTGACCAGCATTTCAGCCACAAGGGCCTGCGAGCCGCGTTGGATAGTCCTGTCGCTCTAGCCGCCATTCTGACAGAGTCCACAGAAGCGTCCGATAGGAAGGCTGCAGCATTCTGGATGGTCGGTAGAGCCTTCAGAATAGTGTCCCTGGATGCACCGTCCTTAAGCTGAGACTAACTGATCTAGCCAGACCATTAATGATCTGGCCGTACATGTTGCCGCCACGGCTGGTCTGAGAGATCCAGCCGCCATCTCCCAGGTAACTTTAAGGAATATATCTGCCTTCCTGTCCAGAGGATCCTTGAGGGTCCCCATATCCTCAAAAGGTAATGAGGCTTTCTTTGATGCCTTTGCAACAGCCGTGTCCAATTTAGGAGCTTTATCCCATGTATCCACAACTGGATCGTCAAAGGGATACCTGCGTTTTAATGCTGGTGGTAAGGCCCCCTTTTTTTCTGGTTTCTTCCATTCTCTAAGGATCAAGTCCTGAATCTTCTCGTTTACCGGGAAAGATCTATGTTTTTTACGATCAAGTCCGCTAAACATCATCTCCTGTTTCGAGGGTTGTGATTTAGGTTCCTCTATACCCATGGTGCCTCTAACTGATTTGACAACCTTGTCGATTTTATCCAAGGGTAGACAGAATCGTCCTGACTCCTCATCTGATGAAGAGGAGAGAGGACTGGAGAGATATGAATTTTCCTCTCTTTCTTCCTCTGAAGAATTAGAGTCCAAGAGAGTCCTATGCTTTGAGCCTTCCGCTTGGGATAGGGACCGTAGTGATTCCCTTACTTCCAGCCGGATCATTTCCCTCAGATTTGCTGGAGTTACGGACTCTTCTGCTACCTAGGCGAGGACAATATAGGAGATAACTAATATCTGACCTAATGTCACTACCACCAACCCGCTCCTGTAGACCTCACCGTCTGCTGTATACAGGGGGCACATAATTTTTTTGAACAAGAGTCAGGTAGAGGGACTCCACAGAGGGCACATTCCTTATGTTTTGACTTTCCCGTACTCTTCTTCACCTGGAATGATAAAGTATAAGGGGCCTGCGTCACAGAGTGAACTTTCACGTAGATCACTTACCCGTGCGCCAAAGTAAAGTACCGGAATCCGAGGGGTTTCTTTAGTCGAAGCTCTGGATCCTTGTTCGGAAGAGCTCTTACGACTGGGCTGGTCGCCTCTATCCTTCTGTTTGGGCTTCTGACGTACCTCGTCTGGCAGCTGCTGCTGCTCACCACCACTCTCTATGACGAAATGCGACCAAAAGCAGGGATCTAACATCTCCACCTGCATAAATACCCCTTGGATCCGGTCAGCAGATGGGCCAGCGTTGTCCCTATTGGTCCAGGATTCAGCAGAGGGCAGGAGATCTTGCGGTCAAAAACCGGCACACAGACGCGATGGGCGCCGCCATCTTGGAACGACTGCGCATGCGCAGACGTCTGGCGACCCGGAAGCGGCTGCTAACCCCGCCCCCTTACGTCACTGCACCCGGAAATGCTCCAGCACGTGCTGAGAGCGGTGCAGGACGCCGGGGATGGAGCGCAGCGCTCCGGGAGCTCACCCACGCGCCTGAGCCCGGCACCCGCAGCCACACCATACCGCTGCACCACCAATGGGAATACTTACCTGCGCCGACGCTGATGGAGGCAGGAAATCCTCCGGACTCCGCTCCGTGCTGCGAACGCCACTGCCGTGAAATCCAGCAAGGACCACCGTGGCGTCTCCAGGGATCTCCACACCGGCCGAGGTAGGAGACCCCCTCCGCTACCGTATTCGGCCGGCCGGCCTGGGCTCCTCTGTAGGCATCCGTCCCCTTCAGGAACAGGAAACCAACTGAGGCAAGGGAGAGGTGCCGCCCTTTTGTATCTGTAGGTTTCCTGTTCCTAATGGGCGGATCCCCTCTCTCGTCGTGCTGTCATGGGAGTCCGAGTAAACAACGTTTTATTCTCATACCGCCAAACAAAAAGTGGAATAACACGCGATCAAAAAGACAGATATAAATAACCATGGTACCACTGAAAACATCATCTTGTCCCACAAAAAATGAGCTACCATACAGCATCATCAGCAAAAAAATAAAAAAGTTATAGTCCTCAGAATAAAGCGATGCAAAAATAATTATTTTTTCTATAAAATAGTTTTTATCGTATAAAAGCGCCAAAACATAAAAAAAAGATTACTGACCTGAAGAATAAAACTGCTTTATCAATTTTACAAACGTGGAACGGTATAAACGCCTCCCTCAAAAGAAATTCATGAATAGCTGGTTTTTGGTCATTCTGCCTCACAAAAATCGGAATAAAAAGCGATCAAAAAATGTCACGTGCCCGAAAATGTTACCAATAACAACGTCAACTCGCCCCACAAAAAACAAGACCTCACATGACTCTGGATCCAAATATGGAAAAATTATAGCTCTCAAAATGTGTTAACGCAAAAAAAATTTTTTGCAATAAAAAGCGTCTCTCAGTGTGTGACGGCTGCCAATCATAAAAATCCGCTAAAAAACACACCATAAAAGTAAATCAAACCCCCCTTCATCACCCCCTTAGTTAGGGAAAAATTAAAAAAATTTAAAAAATGTATTTATTTCCATTTTCCCATTAGGGTTAGGGGTAGGGTTGGGGCTAGGGTTAGGGTTAAGGCTAGGGTTAAAATTAGGGCTAGGGTTAGGGCTAGGGTTAAGGCTACAGTTAGGGTTGGGGCTAAAGTTAGGGTTAGGGCTAAAGTTAGGGTTAGGGTTGGGGCTACATTTACGGTTGGGAATAGGGTTGGGATTAGGGTTAGGGGTGTGTCAAGGTTAGGGGTGTGGTTAGGGTTAGGGGTGTGGTTGGATTAGGGTTTCAGTTATAATTGGGGGGTTTCCACTGTTTAGGCACATCAGGGGCTCTCCAAACGCGACATGGCGTCCGATCTCAATGCCTGCCAATTCTGCGTTGAAAAAGTAAGACAGTGCTCCTTCCCTTCCGAGCTCTCCCGTGCACCCAAACAGGGGTTTACCCCAACATATGGGATATCAGCGTACTCAGGACAAATAGGACAACAACTTTTGGAGTCCAATTTCTCCTGTTACCCTTGGGAAAATACAAAACTGGGGGCTAAAAAATAATTTTTGTGGGAAAATTTTTATTTTTTTATTTTTACGGCTCTGCATTATAAACTTCTGTGAAGCCCTAGGTAGGTCAAAGTGCTCACCACACATCTAGATAAGTTCCTTAGGGGGTCTACTTTCCAAAATGGTGTCACTTGTGGGGGGTTTCAATGTTTAGGCACATCAGTGGCTCCCCAAACGCAACATGGCGCCCCATCTCAATTCCTGTCAATTTTGCATTGAAAAGTCAAACGACGCTCCTTCCCTTCCGAGCTCTCCCATGCGCCCAAACAGTGGTTTACCCCCACATATGAAGTATCGGTGTACTCAAGACAAATTGTACAACAACCTTTGGGGTCCATTTTCTCCTGTTACCCTTGGTAAAATAAAACAAATTGGAGCTGAAGTAAATTTTTTGTGAAAAAAAGTTAAATGTTCATTTTATTTAAACATTCAATGGTACTGTAAAAATGAGAAATTGCTGGTCAACTTTTACCCCTTATAACTCCCTAACAAAATGGTGTAAAGTAGACATGTGGGAGTATTTTGTGTGACATATCTCTGTGATTTAATTGCATAAAAATTCAAAGTTGGAAAATTGCAAAATTTTCTAAATTTTTGCCAAATTTCCATTTTTTTCACAAATAAACGCAGGTAATATCAAAGAAATTTTACCACTATCATGAAGTACAATATGTCACGAGAAAACACTGTCAGAATCGCCAAAATCCGTTGAAGCGTTCCAGAGTTATAGCCTCATAAAGGAACAGTGGTCAGAATTGTAAAAAATGGCCTGGTCATTAACGTGCAAACTACCCTTGGGGGTAAAGGGGTTAATGTATCTGCAGCGCCCCAGAGATCTTGTTGTTGCAGTAAAGTCGCTCTGCCACTAAGGGGAGTGATGGTACTTCTGATGGCACTAAAGGAGTTCTCCTGACCAGGTATCACCAGCACACAATACACTTCACACTCTGGCCACTAGGGGGAGCAAAAGGCTTTATTCATTGGGCCACTCCTCACACTGGTAAAACTAGGGGTTGGATAGGAAGTTAGTCAGAAGCTGACTGGGTTTTGTTCAGACACCATCCCGTGGCAGGGGGGTGTTGCAGGGAGAAGATTCAGGGGGGTCCCTGTCAGGCGTGGGAACCTGGCAGGTACCTAGAGACAAGAACAGAACGTTACGGACCCGCGCCTGCACTACCCGCGGCGGTATACTAAGAAAGAGACACGAAGCGAAGGATATTGTGGACAGTGAGAAATGAGATCAAGCACAAAGGAGAGCCAGTAGGAGTCGTGCCCGGAGAACGGCAACATCCTACTGAGGCGCATAGCCGGTGGCCGGAACACCGAGGAAGTAACTGACACTATGCCTTACTTCAAACTCCGCAGGACAGTTAATTATAGGTTGGCTGTCTACCTTACATCACCTAAGCAGACATAGGGGGCAACGCATGGAGAGGGGCATTTCTAGGGTCCCGGAAGAGCTCCGAGCCTACCCGTCAAACGGGTGCGTCCTAGCCATAACATATCTGGGGGACGGAGAACTAGAAAGAACTGGAACGAATTAGAAAGAACGAGAATAGAAGTTGTGAGGACTATCCCGAATGCTCAGCAGGGAAGCACTGCAACACACAGGCACTAATGGTAGGCACTGATTTCCACCTGCAAAGAGAACTCTGGATGTGCCTTCGGACCGGCCGGTCTCAGACAGCCCTGTTAACTGTGCTCTGGATTGCGGATCCTGAAGTCTTCAGTAAAGAGGTAAAGAGACTGCAACCCTGTGTTCTCGTTATTGTCTGCACCTCACACCATTCACCATCCACCTTACTGGGAAGCCCTGGGGACATACTTCACCTGTGGGAAGGTATACCATCTAGCTGCCATCACATCACCCCAGTGGACCCCAAGCAGCGTCGGTCACCCTGACCGAATACCACAGGTGGCGTCACATAACCTTGACAGACTCGCATCACCTTTCATTGGACGCTCCTTAGCAGGGTCACGGACCGGGTCCAGCCACCGTGACATCCCAAGAACTGAGCCAGCAGAGGACCGGTACCGAGGAACCCACGGCCCTGCGTCTGGGGGCGCTCCATATCCATGGAACTGTATTAAATTGGTACTTTTGGCAGGACAATATCTTTGAGATATGGTTTTATATCATGAATATAGCCAGGTTTATGTGTGTCACTCACCTGGGCAAGGGATGGCACCATGTACCAGTACAGACCAAAAGTTTGGACACACCTTCTCATTTAAAGATTTTTCTGTATTTTCATGACTATGAAAATTGTACATTCACACTGAAGGCATCAAAACTATGAATTAACACATGTGGAATTATATACTTAACAAAAAAGTGTGAAACAACTGAAATTATGTCTTACTAGATGGCAGCCCGATTCTAAAGAATCGGGAGTCTAGAATCCATATATACTTTATTTATTCAAATGTAAGAATAATACAATTAATAAATAATAGTAAGAAAGAACAAAAAATGGCTGCACTCACCAGCAATAAACGGCAGTCTCTCAGTATAACAGTCAGTGAATAATAGGCAGTATATGGAGAAAACACCAAACAAAAGTTCAAAATTGGTGTGAAAATGTCACTGAACCACTTCACAACTAAATATATATAGTTTTGGTAAATGGTATTATCATTTTTTTGACGAAATTCAGCAGGAGCTTGAAGAGCAACGTCACTGGGCCCGCCTCCACGCAGTAGAAACTTGCTGTGAGGTAAAAATTCAAAAATCACACCAAAATGGCGGGCGGAGTGTGTCACAGTACGGCACGTTACTGATTGGTCGCTCGCAGCAGGCGGCAACCAATCAGACACTGGACACTGTTGACGTCACTTATCTCCGGACATTAGCTCCGGACATTAGCTCCGGACATTAGCTCCGGACAAAGCCACGGAAGTTGGCACAAATTGCAGGATGTAGTATTCTAGGCAATTATATATTAGATATTCTAGGTTCTTCAAAGTAAACACCTTTTGCTTTGATTACTGCTTTGTACACTATTGGCATTTTCTTGATGAGCTTCAAGAGGTAGTCATGAAAATACAATATAATCTTTAAATGAGAAGGCGTGTCGAAACTTTGTTTGTACTGTATTTATGGGAAGAAGATAAATTGGTGGAGGCTCTGGGCAATATTCAGCTGGATCCCATCATAAAGCTGTCAAGCACAGGATTTGTTGAGACATCTTACAGAGTACATGTCTCAAGAGGCCAGAGCTACTTTGGCAGCATGATAATAAAATGTTCGGTGGTTTTAATGTTTTGGTTTATGGAAGTACGGTATATGTGACTCATCATCAAAAATCCATTGGAGAGTCGATATTATAAATTGGAACCTATTGATGCTCAGATCATCAGAAAAATCCAGCTGGGGCCAAAGATAAGTTTCTGGGTAAGTGAAAATTAATATATCTCTGCTTGTTTTGCTCACACATTTTTAATTGAAATGGGCTTTCTGTTTTGGGAAACCCCACTCATATGCCCTTCTGGTGTCTAGCCTGCCAGAACCACAGCTGAGCTGCCCTGTAACTTATATGGAGGTTGTAAGTAATGTCTAGATGCAGAATATGAAGTACATAATGGGATTTTCCTTGTGGTACATCTCTATTTAGAGCAGGACTGTGACTATATTTTGCTCCATTAATAAAAATTCTCATTGCTTGTGAGGTTCATTTTTATCTTTTTGTCTTGTCTCTTTCCAGAGCCTAAAATACAGACAAGTGATTTGTAGTCCTAAAAAGTCATAGAGATGACTGTACTTTGCACACCCTAGGAGAATGCGCTGATGACTGATGAGTGCTTCCATTAAAATCAGTGACTGTAAGGGTAAGTTCACACAGGACTTTTTTGCTGCGTATCTTTGCTGCATTTTTTTATGCTATTTTCAGCTGCTTATAGATGCGTTTTTGGTGCGTTTTTTGTCTCTTTGTGAGTGTGTAATATATATATATACATACACTAGATTGTGGCCCGATTCTAACGCATCGGGTATTCTAGGATATGCATGCCCCCGTAGTATATGGACAATGATGATTCCAGAATTCGCGGCAGACTGTGCCCGTCGCCGATTGGTCGAGGCAACCTTTATGACATCATCGTCGCCATGGCAACCATTATGACATCTACGTCGATACTGTGCCCGTTGCTGATTGGTCGAGGTCTGGCGGCCTCGACCAATCAGACGCGGGAGGTCTACGTCCTTTATGACATCGTCGCTGTGCCCGTCTCTGATTGGTCGAGGCCTGGCGGCCTCGACCAATCAGAGACGCGGGATTTCTACGTCGATGCTGTGCCGGTCTCTGATTGGTCGAGGCCTGGCGGCACCGACCAATCAGAGACGCGGGATTTCCAGGACAGACAGACAGAAAGACAGACAGACGGAAAAACCCTTAGACAATTTATATATATATATATATTGTAGCATGGCTAAAGGGTGTGTAGTCGATGGGAGGTATGTGCCACATAAGTGCCTTGTTGCTGTAATGTAGCCCGGAATATTGCGTTGTTTTATATAACCATATGTTTGTGTTTCAGGACCTGTGGTGATGTCAGACCACATGGCTAATCATGTGATAGATTACTGGGTGTGGTTAGTCCTATATAAGACTGGCTAATCCTTTACACAGCAGATGTGTGGAGGTGAAACCCTCCTGAGTGTGTTCGGCTTCAGGACTGAGCCGGATGAACTGGACACTTGTTTTCCTTTGCCTGAACCAAAGGCTATTTTGCTTTCTGTTATTTGCCACATGGTTTATGAAGCAATAAACCCAGTGAACTTTAAAGGAACACGTCTCCTGAGTGTCAGCCGTCGCAGCTGAGTGAGTGAAATCGCTACAATTGGTGGAGACCTGCGAGCAGCGTTCCCAGCGGAGACGTGAGTTTATTTTTGAATGTCCTGGGTCAAGGCTGTTGCAAGCCAGCAAGCATTGCCGGAGAAAATGGAGGACCTGCTGAAACACTTGGTCCAGCAGGAGCAAAGGCAGCAAGAGACCAACAGGCTGTTGATGCAGCAGATACAACAGAGCCAGCAGCAGATACAACAGAGCCAGCAGGAGCAACGGCAGCAGATGCAGCAAAGCCAGCAGGAGCAACGGCAGCAGTTACAACAGAGCCAGCAGGAGCATCAGCAGCAGATGCAGCTTCTGGCAACCGCCATCCAGGGCAAGGCGAGCGCCCCAACCCCAGGTTTGGCTGATGACACCCACGTCCGGAAGACGGTAAGACGTGCATTGCAGAAAATGACTCCCGGGGATGATGTTGAGGCCTTCCTGACGGTGTTTGAGAGGGTCGCTGAGAGGGAAAAACTTCCGCCAGAGCAGTGGGCAGAGGTACTTGCGCCATACCTGACGGGAGAACCCCAGAAGGCGTACTATGATTTGACCTTGCAGGATGCCAAAGAGTATCACAAATTGAAAGCCGAGATTCTCACACGTCTGGGGGTGACACTGACTGTCAGGGCACAGCGAGTTCACTCCTGGGGCTATCACCGGGACAAACCACCTCGTTCCCAAATGTTTGATCTGTTGCACCTGGTCCAGAAATGGCTGCAGCCAGAGACCTCTGCGCCTGCACAGATGGTAGAACGGGTGATGATGGATCGGTTTGTCCATTCCCTCCCGAGGCCTATACAGTCTTGGGTTGCCCAGGGTGATCCCCAGAATGCCGACGAGCTGATCGGACTGGTTGAGAGATACCAAGGGTTGGAAGGCTCCTTCGGGAGGCAGCCCATGCCGTACTGGGGGTCCCAGAGGGCAGTTGAGTCCCAAAAAGGGGTGGTGCGTCCAAGGTCATAAAGGGCGGGGGAGGTGGTGCCCAAGGTCCCCACGGGTGATGTTATTTGTTGGAGGTGCCACAAGCCAGGACATATAGCTGCCCGTTGTTCCCAAGCCACTGAGCAGATGGACTGCAGCATGGGACGCCGTTGTTCATACTATGCGTATCCAGTCTGTAGTGTGAACTCTCCATCCAACGAGGGACCTCAAGCGTGTCCCGTAAAGGTGAACGGTCGAGCAGTAACGGCACTGTTAGACTCGGGGAGCCTAGTGACCCTGGTGAGGGCCACTTTTCCTCTTCATCTGCTCCCAGGAAAGAAGGTCGGAGTGCGGTGCATACATGGTGATGCAAAGGACTACCCTATGGCCAGGGTGGACATTGAAACGGCATGTGGCACTGAATCCCACATAGTCGGTGTAGTTCAGGACTTGTTGCACCCTATAATTATTGGCCGGGATTTCTGTTTGTTTTGGGATTTGTGGGGAAAGGGTTCTGAGCTCCCTGGCAGGGAACCAGTGAACCCTGGAACGGTATCGCCACACCCAGAGGCAGACAGCTTTCCTTTTTGTGTTCTGGTTGGGGATGAGGAGGAAGTATCCCCTACATCTGACATTCTGGAGTTAGAAGTTACCGGTGAAAATTTTGGGACTGCCCAACATAGGGACCCCACTCTGAGGGAAGCCTTTAATAATGTCACAGTTATTGACGGGGTGGTACAGGAGCCGGGGGCAGACACAAGATTTCCCCATTTTCAGTTGAGGGGGGGAATTGTTGTACCGGGTCACGAAAATAAGGGAGGAGTTGGTAGAGCAGTTGATAGTGCCGGGTCCGTATAGACGGAAAGTGTTGGACATGGCCCATTCACACATCTTGGGTGGACACCTAGGGGTGGAAAAAACGCAGGAACGGGTTGTGCAGAGGTTCTATTGGCCTGGGTGTCACCGGGAAATAGTGAACTATTGCAGGTCCTGCCCTACATGTCAGCTAACTGCTCCTACTCCTCATTTCCGGAACCCCCTTGTGCCACTGCCCATTATTGAGGTACCGTTCGAGAGAATTGCCATGGACTTGGTCGGTCCCTTAGTTAAATCAGCTCGGGGCCATCAGTATATATTAGTCATCCTGGACTATGCCACACGCTATCCTGAGGCAATTCCCTTGAGGAATTCTTCCTCAAAAAGCATAGCCCGCGAGTTGGTCCATGTCTTTTCCCGGACAGGTCTGCCAAAGGAGATCCTGACTGACCAGGGTACACCTTTCATGAGCAAGGTGATGAGGGAGTTATGCAAAGCCCTGAAGATCTCCCAGTTGAGGACCTCGGTGTACCATCCCCAGTCAGATGGTCTTGTTGAGAGGTTTAACAAGACTCTAAAGAGCATGCTGAGAAAAGCTATAGAGAAAGACGGTAGAGACTGGGATTGTCTCTTACCCTATCTGATGTTTTCCATTCGTGAAGTTCCACAGGCCTCCACAGGGTTCTCACCGTTTGAGCTTCTATATGGCCGACATCCACGAGGACTCCTGGATATAGCCAAGGAAACCTGGGAAGCCGAAGTCACGCCCCACAGAAGCGTCATTGAGCATGTGGCCCTGATGCAGCAGAGGATTGCAAAGGTGATGCCTATCGTGAAAGAACACCTTCTCCAAGCACAAGAAGCTCAAGCCAGGGTCTACAACCGGTCTGCAAGAGTGAGGCAGTTCAATTCGGGAGACCGAGTTCTGGTGTTAGTTCCAACGGTGGAAAGCAAGTTCTTGGCCAAATGGCAAGGGCCATATGAGGTTGTCGAGAAACTTGGTGAGGTAAATTATAAAATTCACCAACCAGGAAGACGGAAACCATTCCAAGTTTACCATGTCAACCTCATCAAGCCATGGCAAGATAGAGAGCCGACAGTTACTCCGTCATTGTTAAGCAACCCAGAAGGTGAGGTTGGAGCGGTTACTATAGCAGAGACGCTATCGAAAACCCAGAAACAGCAGTGCCGGGAGTTACTCCAGAAAAACAGGGACCTGTTTTCAGAATTGCCAGGATACACGAAGGTCATAGAGCACGAGGTCCTAACAGAGCCCCATGTGCGGGTGAATGTGAAACCTTATCGTATTCCTGAGGCTCGTCGAGAAGTTATCTCCAAGGAAGTGGAGCGTATGTTGAGGCTTGGAGTCATTGAGGAATCCAAGAGCGGTTGGTCAAGCCCAATTGTCCTGGTCCCAAAACCTGATGGAGAGTGGAGGTTTTGCAACGACTATCGGAAGTTGAATGAGGTCTCCAAGTTCGACGCTTATCCCATGCCCCGTATTGATGAGCTCATCGAAAGGCTTGGGCACGCCAGATATATATCCACCTTGGATCTGACAAAGGGGTATTGGCAGATCCCCATGGCGCAGGAAGCCAAGGAGAAGACAGCCTTTTCGACACCTGATGGATGCTTCCAGTATGCCCGGATGCCGTTTGGCCTACAGGGAGCTCCGGCGACCTTCCAGAGGGCTATGGATAGAGTTCTTGCACCCCATAAGGCCTACGCTGCTGCGTACCTAGATGATATCGTCATCTTTAGCCCGGACTGGGAGAGTCATCTGGAGAAAGTCCAAGCGGTGTTGGATGCTATAAGAGAGGCCGGATTTACTATAAACCCAAAGAAGTGTGCCTTGGGTAAAGAAGAAGCTAAGTACCTTGGATACATAGTGGGTCACGGAGAAATAAAACCCCAAATCAGTAAAGTGGAGGCAATTCAAACGTGGCCAAAACCAGTTTCCAAGAAGCAAGTTAAAGCCTTCCTGGGAATCGTGGGATATTACAGGAGGTTCATCCCAAACTTCGCCACGATGGCTGCGCCTCTGACTGACCTGCTAAAAGGGACAAAACCAGTAATGGTTAAGTGGTCCGAAGAAACAGAGTCAGCCTTCCAAGAAATGAAAAACGCTTTGTATAAGCAACCCGTTCTGATGGCCCCAAACTTCAAGAAAGAGTTTATTCTTCAGACAGATGCCTCAGATGTTGGGGTGGGAGCAGTCCTTTCCCAAGAACTACATGGGGAGGAGCATCCTGTTCTCTATCTGAGTAGGAAGCTGTCCTCATCTGAAAAGAACTACTCAGTCGTTGAGAAGGAGTGCTTGGCCATAAAATGGGCAGTGGACACATTACGGTACTATCTGCTGGGACGTAAATTTAGACTGATATCCGACCATGCCCCACTTAGGTGGATGAGGGAAACGAAGGGTAGAAATGCTAGGGTCACCCGTTGGTTCTTATCCCTGCAGGACTTCAGTTTCCATGTGGAACATCGGGCCGGAAAGCTGCACGGTAATGCGGATGCCCTATCAAGAATCCCTTGTTTAGTGGGAGAAAGTGCCAAGCCCCACGGCTTTAGGCAGAGGGGGGAGGTATGTAGCATGGCTAAAGGGTGTGTAGTCGATGGGAGGTATGTGCCACATAAGTGCCTTGTTGCTGTAATGTAGCCCGGAATATTGCGTTGTTTTATATAACCATATGTTTGTGTTTCAGGACCTGTGGTGATGTCAGACCACATGGCTAATCATGTGATAGATTACTGGGTGTGGTTAGTCCTATATAAGACTGGCTAATCCTTTACACAGCAGATATGTGTGGAGGTGAAACCCTCCTGAGTGTGTTCGGCTTCAGGACTGAGCCGGATGAACTGGACACTTGTTTTCCTTTGCCTGAACCAAAGGCTATTTTGCTTTCTGTTATTTGCCACATGGTTTATGAAGCAATAAACCCAGTGAACTTTAAAGGAACACGTCTCCTGAGTGTCAGCCGTCGCAGCTGAGTGAGTGAAATCGCTACTATATATATATATTAACAAATTAAAAAAAAAAAATATTACCTCCATGATTAGTTGGGAAACATTAATGGCTCTTCACACCTCACTGCCAGAAGGTCATTCACAATAGATCACAATCAGGACACCTCACAATGGCTCTTCACACCTCACTACCAGAAACTCCCTCACAATACTTCACTATCAAGACACCTCACAATGGCTCACAGTGGCTCTTCACACCTCACTATCAGAAACTCCCTCACAATACTTCACTATCAAGACACCTCACAATGGCTCTTCACACCTCACTACCAGAAACTCCCTCACAATACTTCACTATCAAGACACCTCACAATGGCTCACAATGGCTCTTCACACATCACTACCAGAAAGTCCCTCACAATACTTCAGTATCAAGACACCTCACAATGGCTCTTCACACATCACTACCAGAAACTCCCTCACAATACTTCACTATCAAGACACCTCACAATGGCTCTTCACACCTCACTACCAGAAACTCCCTCACAATACTTCACTATCAAGACACCTCACAATGGCTCACAATGGCTCTTCACACCTCACTATCAGAAACTCCCTCACAATACTTCACTATCAAGACACCTCACAATGGCTCTTCACGCCTCACTATCAGAAACTCCCTCACAATACTTCACTATCAAGACACCTCACAATGGCTCACAGTGGCTCTTCACACCTCACTATCAGAAACTCCCTCACAATACTTCACTATCAAGACACCTCACAATGGCTCTTCACACCTCACTACCAGAAACTCCCTCACAATACTTCACTATCAAGACACCTCACAATGGCTCACAACAGCTCTTCACATCTCACTACCAGAAACTCCCTCACAATAGATCACAATCAGGACACCTCACAATGGCTCACAATGGCTCTTCACACCTCACTACCAGAAAGTCCCTCACAATACATCACTATCAGCAGAGGCGTAGCTAGGGTTTTGGTCCAGGGGGGGCGAAGCTTCTGAGTGGGCCCCTAACCAGATAACCTTGATTACAACTCGATGACGCCCCCTAATAGTGGAGAACCTCAGCAGATGACCGCGCTGTTACTGAAGATAATCTCTATATAACGACCAACATGGATACTATCGCCATATGGTCAGTGATAAATACCAGCCCTACAGAGCATATAAGAGATCACAGCAGTTATTGATAATGTCTTACCATTGACGTTCTTTATGATGGAATCGTCACTTTTCCCGTCTTTTCCATCTAGCCCAGACCGACATGACAGCTTCTTCCAGCTACAACTTGTCTGCAGAGAAAACAACAAAGACACGTTTCACTTCTCACATTCCAGCCATCACCATCAATTCCCAACCTGCACAAACCCCTAATCCTGCTGATACCCTAATACTGAGCCGCTGCTGCCATATATTTCCCTATTACTACACCTGATACCCCAATACTGAGCCGCTGCTGCCCTATGTGTCCCTATTACTGCCCGATACCCCAATACTGAGCCGCTGCTGCCGTATGTGTCCCTATTACTGCACCTGATACCCCAATACTGAGCCGCTGCTGCCATATGTGTCCCTATTACTGCACCTGATACCCCAATACTGAGCCGCTGCTGCCGTATGTGTCCCTATTACTGCACCTGATATCCCAATACTGAGCCGCTGCTGCCGTATGTGTCCCTATTACTGCCCGATACCCCAATACTGAGCCGCTGCTGCCGTATGTGTCCCTATTACTGCACCTGATACCCCAATACTGAGCCGCTGCTGCCGTATGTGTCCCTATTACTGCACCTGATACCCCAATACTGAGCCGCTGCTGCCGTATGTGTCCCTATTACTGCACCTGACATCCCAATACTGAGCCGCTGCTGCCGTATGTGTCCCTATTACTGCCCGATACCCCAATATTGAGCCGCTGCTGCCGTATGTGTCCCTATTACTGCACCTGATACCCCAATACTGAGCCGCTGCTGCCGTATGTGTCCCTATTACTGCACCTGATATCCCAATACTGAGCCGCTGCTGCCGTATGTGTCCCTATTACTGCCCCTGATACCCCAATACTGAGCCGCTGCTGCTGTATGTGTCCCTATTACTGCACCTGATACCCCAATACTGAGCCGCTGCTGCCGTATGTGTCCCTATTACTGCCCCTGATACCCCAATACTGAGCCGCTGCTGCCGTATGTTCCCCTATTACTGCACCTGATACCCCAATACTGAGCCGCTGCTGCCGTATGTGTCCCTATTACTGCACCTGATACCCCAATACTGAGCCGCTGCTGCCGTATGTGTCCCTATTACTGCACCTGATATCCCAATACTGAGCCGCTGCTGCCGTATGTGTCGCTATTACTGCCCGATACCCCAATACTGAGCCGCTGCTGCCGTATGTGTCCCTATTACTGCCCCTGATACCCCAATACTGAGCCGCTGCTGCCATATGTTCCCCTATTACTGCACCTGATACCCCAATACTGAGCCGCTGCTGCCGTATGTGACCCTATTACTGCACCTATTCTGTGGTTCTCTGTACCCTCTAAATTCTAAAGCAACTCTCTATAATATAGTAATGCTGGGTGCAAGTGCCCTAGAAAAGAGCCCACATTTTGCCCCTAGAAAGTAATAATGCCCTCTGTGTGCCCCTTTGATAGTCACAGTAACCTGAGTTCCCCTATTTCAATAAGTGCCCACTTTACATTTAATAATGTCCCGAGTCTCCCCCCCCGTACAGCTCCCCTATGCACAGTATAATGCCCCCTAACTGTATAGTACCACCCACACAGTATACTGACGCCTTAGTAGCCTTCAAACTGTTTGATGGCTCCAACACTGTAATCCCCATACTGTATGATGGCCCCATAGATAAACGCCATATAGTATAATGTGCCAGATAGTCCTCAATATAGCACAAGGCAGCACCCCTATAGGCAGACCCTGTAGTATAAGGCAGCACCCCCCATAGGCAGATCCTTTAGAATAAGGCAGCACTCCCCCCATAGGCAGATCCTGCAGAATAAGGCAGCACTCCCCCCTCTAGGCAGATCCTGTATATAAGGCAGCACTCCCCCCATAAGCAGATCCTGTATATAAGGCAGCACTCCCCCCCATAAGCAGATCCTGTAGAATAAGGCAGCACCCCCCGCTATAGGCAGATCCTGTATATAAGGCAGCACTCCCCCCATAGGCAGATCCCGTATATAAGGCAGCACCCCTATAGGCAGATCCCGTATATAAGGCAGCACCCCCCCCAATAGGCAGATCCTATTAAGGCAGCCCCCCCAAATAGACAGATCCTATTAATAAGGCAGCACCCCCCCCCAATAGACAGATCCTATTAATAAGGCAGCACCCCCCCCAATAGACAGATCCTATTAATAAGGCAGCACCCCCCCCAATAGACAGATCCTATTAATAAGGCAGCACCCCCCCAATAGACAGATGCTATTAATAAGGCAGCACCCCCCCCCATAGACAGATCCTATTAATAAGGCAGCATCCCCCCCCCAAATAGACAGATACTATTAATAAGGCAGCACACCCCCCAATAGACAGATCCTATTAATAAGGCAGCACCCCCCCCATAGACAGATCCTATTAATAAGGCAGCACCCCCCCATAGACAGATCCTATTAATAAGGCAGCACCCCCCCATAGACAGATCCTATTAATAAGGCAGCACCCCCCCCATAGACAGATCCTATTAATAAGGCAGCACCCCACCCCCCCAATAGACAGATCCTATTAATAAGGCAGCACCCCCCCAATAGACAGATCCTATTAATAAGGCAGCACCCCCCCCCCCAATAGACAGATCCTATTAATAAGGCAGCACCCCCCCAATAGACAGATCCTATTAATAAGGCAGCACCACCCCCCCCAATAGACAGATCCTATTAATAAGGCAGCACCCCCCCCCATAGACAGATCCTATTAATAAGGCAGCACCCCCCCAAAATAGACAGATCCTATTAATAAGGCAGCCCCCCCAATAGAGAGAACCTATTAATAAATACTCACCTCTCTTCCTCCTTGTTCTTCCAGCGGCGCTCCCTGCTCCCGCTCACATCTACACTGACTGCGGGCGCCGGACAGTGACGTCATCACGCCCGCTGTCAGTGTGGGGGATGATGGGAGAAGGAGCGCAGCGCAGCGCTCCTTCCCTCATCACTGCATTGAGCTGTATCGGCTAGATGCCGTTACAGCTCACATTGCGATAGTGGGCGGGGGCCCACTGCTGGCACCGGGCCCCCCCCGCCTGCTCAAGGGCCCTATAGCGGCAGAGCAGGGAGATCGATTCTCCCTGCCCTGTCGCAGAATGTAACTGCATCGGCGCGCTGCGCGCGCCGATGCAGTTACAGTAGCGTAGCTCCGGGTGGGCCCCCTCAGAGCACCGGGCCCGGGGCGATGGCCCCCTCTGCCCCCCCGGTAGCTACGCTACTGACTATCAGGACACCTCACAATAGCTCACTGTCACTATGGACACCTCACTAACCACACCCCTAAGCTCTTGGCTGTGAGATCACTTCCTGCTGGCCATGATTTTTCTGCACAAAAAACACAGCAAATAATGCTACATGCGTTTATGGTGCGTTTTTTCAGCGTTTTTCCATCACCCATTCAAGTCAATGGGTGAAATAACGCTGCAAAAACGCAGCAAATACGCTGAAAGAAGTGACATGCCCTATGTCAAAAAGACACAGCAAATCAGGAAATACTGATAAAACAAAAACCCAATGTGTGTGCATGAGATTTCTGAAATCTCATAGGCTTTGCTAGTACTGTAAAAATCAGCTTGAAAATTAGCATAAAAAAAAACGCAGCAAAAATACGCAGCAAAAAAGTCCTGTGTGAACGTACCCCTAATCTGTTTAGAAGTTTTTCTGGGCTCTTTTGTTACCATTCGTGTTATCCGTCTCTTTAATTTGTCAGCAATTTTCCTCCTGTGGCCACGTCCACGGAAATTGGCTACAGTTCCATGGATCTTAAATTTCTGAATAATAAGTGCAACTATAGTCACAGGAACATCAAGCTGCTTGGAGATGGTCATATAACTTTTACCTTTAACATGTTTGTCTATAATTTTCTTTCTAATCCCCTGAGACAACTCTTTCCTTCGCTTCCTCTGGTCCATGTTGAGTGTGATGGTGTGTCCATGTCACCAAACAGCACAGTGAGTATCTGTAGCCCTATATACAGGCCCACTCACTGATTTCAAGATTGTAGACACATGTGATGCTAGTTAGTGGACACACCTACTGTAGATTTAAAGCGACTCTGTCACCCCCCTCCAGCCGTTAGAAACTAAAAGATCCACGTTGTGCAGCAGTAATGCTGCATTCTGACAAGGTGGCTCTTTTAGTTATTGGTGCAGTCAAAGCAGAAATAAAGCGTTTTATAATTTCGCAAAAATACCTGTCTTTAGTCCCGGAGGCAGGTCTTAACCCCCCTGCTGCACACGCCACACAGCCATCACTCAAGGCTTCTTGCAGACTGCACCTGTGCGGCCGGCCAGCTTGTGAATCCCAGCCCGGCAGTGTGTTATGCATTATTACAGTGCGGGGCTGGGATTCACAAGCTGGGTGGCTTGACTGCACCAATAACTAAAAGAGCCACCTTGTCAGAATGCAGCATTACTGCTGCACAACGTGGATCTTTTAGTTTCTAACGCCTTGGGGGGTGACAGGTTCCTTTTAACATGTCCCTTTTGTCACATTATTTTCAGGGGTACCATCATTTCTGTCCAGGCCTATTTCATGAGTTATTTTTTTAATTCTGTGGAAGCATGGTTGAATGGCAATGTCTGACTTTCATTTGTTCATTTTCATATATCTTTTATTTATTACTACTTTTGTCAGATTCTAGTTATTTCTGTGACCATTTTGGGTTTTTCTGTCATTAAACGAGGGGTACCAACAATTTTGACCACATGAGTAATACTCTTCAGCTGCTGCAGAACCTCATAATATACCTCAGCTGCTGCAGAACCTCATAATACACCTCAGCTGCTGCAGCATATCATAACACACCATAGCTGCTACAGAACCTCATAATGCACGACAGTTGCTGCAGAAATTCATAATACTCCTCAGCTGTTGCAGAATCGCATAATACACCTCAGCTGCTGCAGCACATCATAATACACCTCAGCTGCTGCAGAACATCATGACACACCACAGCTGCTGCAGGACCTCATAATACACCACTACACCTCAGCTGCTTCAGAAACTCATAATACACCTCAGCTGCCGCAGAACATCATAATACACCTTAGCTGCTGCAGAACATCATAATACACCTCAGCAGCTGCAGAACCTCATAATTCATTTCAACTGCTGCAGAAACTCATAATACTACACAGCTGCTGCAGAACCTCATAATACTCCTCAGTTGCTGCAAAACCTCATAATACACCTCAGCTGCTGCAGAACATCATAATACACCTCAGCTGCTGCAGGACCTCATAATGCACCTCAACTGCTGAAGAAACTCATAATACTCCTCAGCTGCTGCAGAAACTCATAGTACACCTCAGCTGCTGCAGAACCTCATAATACAGCTCAGCTGCTGCAGAACTTCATAGTACACCTCAGCTGCTGCAGAACTTCATAGTACACCTCAGCTGTTGCTGAAAAATTACCTGAAAATCAATGCAATAAACATGAAAGAAGATTTCAGCTAATTTAATGTGCAGTTCGCCGTTTGTCGCAGAAGACACCATCACCTCAGGTTTTTATTTTTTGTCTGGGTGACATTAGCTCTACAGTCTTTTCGACAGAGGAATCTATTTAAGGGTATGTGCACACATTCAGGATTTTTTACGTTTTTTTGCGGATTTTCCCAATAAAAACACTATTAAATCGCGTAAAAAAATGCATACATTATGCATTCCGCAAAAAAGAAGCAGCATGTTCATTATTTTTGCGGATTTTTTGCGGATTTCCCATTAAATTGGAGTGTCCAGGAAAAAACGCAAAAAATCTGCACAAAAAACGGGTCAAAAACGCGCAAAAAAACGCATGCGGATTTCTGGCAGAAATCCTGACGTGTGCACATAGCCTAAAGGGAAACTGTCACCCCAAAAATCAAAGATGAGCTAAGCCCACCGGCATCAGGGGCTTATCTATAGCATTCTGTAATGCTGTAGATAAGCCGCCGATGTATCCTGAAAGATGAGCAAAGAGGTTAGATTATACTCACCCAGGGGCGGTCCCGGTTCTGTTCTGGCCCGATGGGTGTTACGGTCCGGGGCCTCCTATCTTCTTATGATGATGTCCTCTTCTTGTCTTCCTGCTGCGGCTCCGGCGCAGGCGTACTTTATCTGTCCTGTTGAGGGCAGAGGATAGTACTGCAGTGTGCAGGTGCCGGGAAAGGTCAGAGAGACCCAGCGCCTGCACACTGCAGTACTTTGCTCTGCCCTCAACAGGGCAGACAAAGTACGCCTGCGCCGGAGCCGCGGCGTGAAGACCAGAAGAGGACGTCATCCTATGAAGAGGGGAGGCCCCGGACCGAACCTGACACACCCATCGGACCCAAACCGCAGCAGGACCGCCCCTCAGTGAGTATAATCTAACCTCTTTTTCTCATCTTTCAGGATACATCGGCGGCTTATCTACAGCATTACAGAATGCTGTAGATAAGCCCCTGATGCCGGTGGGCTTAGCTCATATACGATCTTTGGGGTGACAGACTCCCTTTAAGGTGATATTTCCATCTATGTCATAAATATCTCCTCACCTTTTGGTAAAATTGCCCCCAGTGCCCCCTCTCATGTAACATTTTCAATAATGCCATAAGTTTTAAAGAAGTTATCCACTACTATAAAGTTTTTTTTTTTTTTTCATAAATCTTGCTATTATGTGCCACTGAAAACATCTACTGTGTTTATTTTAGCAATATTAGCTGTTATCATGCTGTAGCAGCACATCTTCAGTGCTGGATTCAGCTCTCATGGAGTTAATCGACTACTTCCTTATTGTGACCTAATACTACAAGTTCCATGATGCTTTGCAATGCCACTAAGCCCGAATCTAGCACACCCCCTCCAAAAACACACCCAAACCCCTCCCTTCTCTCCCTCCTCTCTCTTCAAAAAGATTTGTGGTGTCATTTCTGTCCAACTCGTCTTTTACATTTGTCCAACCCACACTCCATTACACACAGAGATAGATAGATAGATAGATAGATAGATAGATAGATAGATAGATAGATAGATAGATAGATATGGGATAGATAGATAGATAGATAGATAGATAGATAGATAGATAGATATGGGATAGATAGATAGATAGATAGATAGATATAGAGAGATAGATAGATAGATATAGAGAGATAGATAGATATTAGATAGAGAGAGAGATAGATATGGGATAGATAGATACTAGACAGACAGATAATACATAGATAGATAGATAAATAGATAGATAGATAGATAGACAGACACAGACAGACAGATAGAATTAGATAGATATGGGATAGGTACATACAGATATATCTATATATCTATTTCCATAGATATGTCCATATCCATGTTTCTAAACCCCTTCACCCCTGGAGCTTTTTTCGTTTATCGCTCCCCTTCTTTCCAGAGCCATAATGTTTCCGTCAATATGGCCATGTGAGGACTTATCTTTTGCGGGACAAGTTCTACTTTTGAACGACACCATTGGTTTCACCACGTCGTCGTGTAACAGAAAATGTGAAAAAAATTCAAAGTGCGATGAAATTGCAAAAAAAGTGCAATCCCACACTTGTTTTTTGCTTGCCTTTTTGCTAGGTTCACTTTACTGTCGATCACGGACAGGAGCTCGGCGCGAGCCGCTCGTTACGATATGTAATTGCCCTTTCTCTGCTTATTTAATTAATAAACTGTGACCGACCTGTTCAACCCACCTAGGACTGTGTGTGTTTCATTACGGGAGTGATGGGAGGGGGGAAGGCACTGGTTACGACACCCAGGTCTCCACAGTCTGGCAGACGCGGTACTGAATAAGGAACGCGTCTCTGACTGGGGAGCACACAGAGAGAGCTGCACGTAAAGGTTGTCGGTGCCAGTTCCCCCCTAGCATCACTCCCCCCTTAGTGATGCACTAATTGGAAGACCCCCAGCCGGCCAGTGGGCACTAGAGGGGAGGGGTCCTACGGCCACTCCTACAGGGGTTAAATCCTGGTGTCCAGCCGGGAACTTTCTCTTTCACTCTCGGCGGACACCTGGAAGCTTAAATGCTAAGACTGTGTGCACACGTTGTGGATTTGATTGCAGATCCGCAGCGTTTTTTGCTGCACAGAATTGCATCAAATCCGCAGTGTAGTGCACAACCAATGTAAGTCTATGGGAGCCGCAGACTTGTTGTGCACATGCTGCGGAAAAGACCGCACCGAAACGCAGATTTTTTTTTTCTCCGCAGCATGTCACTTCTTTTGTGCCGAACTGCAGCGTTTCTGCACCCTTAGGCCGGGATCACACACAGCGAGATACGGCCGAGTCTCGCAGGTTAAAACCAAACTCTGGCACCGGCACTCTGGAGGGGAGCGTGCAGCTGCACAACAATACATGGAGCCGCACGCTCCGCTCCGGAGTGCCGGTGCCAGAGCTTGTATGTAACCTGCGAGACTCGGCCGTATCTCGCTGTACTGTGACTCCGGCCTTAGACTTTCATTGAGATGTAACAAATATCTGCAGTTTTGCTGCGGATGTGGGTCCGAGAAACGCTGCAGTTCAGGAGGAGGGAAGTGTGTGGGCGGTGACCAGGGCCGAACTGGCCATCAGGCACTTCTGGCAAATGCCAGAAGGGCCGGTGCCAGTAGTGGGCCGTTGCACTCTTTCCCCCCTACTCCCGCCAGTGCCGCCGCATTCAACTATACCGGCGTCTATGATGTCGGTATAGTTCAATGCAATGATGGAGGAGAGAGCGTCTGCTGACGTTCCCTCTCCCATCATTCCCCGCTCTGCCTCTGACACTGCGGGTGCGCGCATCGCACACCTGCTGTGTCCCGGGCAGACTGCAGCCGCCGAGACAGGAGCAGCGCGGGCAAGAGGAAAGGTGAGGAGAGTGTGGAGCCATTATCGGGGGGATGAGATGTGGGTTGTGCTGTATATACCACTGTGTGCTGTGCTGTGTATATACCACTGTGTGGGCTGTGTATATACCACTGTGTGGGCTGTGCTGTGTATATACCACTGTGTGGGCTGTGCTGTGTATATACCACTGTGTGGGCTGTGTTGTGTATACTACTACGCGGGCTGTGCTGTATATACTACTACGCGGGCTGGGCTGTAAACTACTATTCGGGCTGTGCTGTATATACTACGACCCGCGCTGTGCTGTATACTACTACATGGGCTGTGCTGTATACTACTATGCGGGCTGTGCTATATACTATGCAAGTTGTGCTATATTATATGCAGGCTTTGATATATACTATGGGAGGTATATTATATTCTATGGGGGAGGCCGTGTTATATACTACTAGCTATTGAACCCGTTCTACGCCCAGGTGGCGAGCATTTATATTGGTATATGGTCTCCATCCTGTCATGTGCTGCTCCATCCTGCGCCCCCATCCTGTCATGTGCTGCTCCCATCCTGCACCCCTGTTCTGTCATGCGCTGCTCCCATCCTGCGCCCCGTTCTGTCATGTGCTCCCATCCTGCGCCACCGTTCTGTAATTTGCTGCTCCCATGCATATGGCCGGTACACTGCTCCATTATGGTTCATGGCCCCCATAACATGCTCCATAGTATATGCCCCGTACACTGCTCCATAAATGTTGATGGCCCCCATAAGATGCTCCATAGTATTATATGCCCCGTATGCTGCTGCGATATATATATTAAAAAAAAAATAACATACTCACCTATCGTCGCTGGGCGCCGAGTGCTGGGGGGCCTTAGCAGGCGCGGACACCGGCGCGCTGTGGGGGTCAGGTGCCGGTATCGCCGCTAGCTCAGGCCCCCGACACTTGCTATATTCACCTGTCCTCTGTTCCAGCGCTGCACGCCACTTTTTCCGGGTCCTCTGGCTGTGACTGTTCAGTCAGAGGGCAGCGCGCATTAAGCGCGTCATCGCGCCCTCTGAACTGTGAAAATCACAGGCAGAGGACCCGGGAGACGGAGCCGCACGCAGCGGTGGAACGGGGCCAGGTGAATATAGCTCATACTTACCCTCCTGGCGCGTCCCTGCCTCTCCGTTGGAGATCGCGGTGTGCGTTCAGTGTTTACGCATACCTCGATCTCCTGGGAGCGTCACTCTGTGGGGTCCAGACTGCGCCGGCGCTTGCACAGTCTATAAAGGCTTCGGACAGAGTGACGCTCCCAGTGTTATATTATAGATGTGGCTGTGTTATATACTACTGCGGGGGTATATTCTATTCTATGGGGGAGGCTGTCTTATATACTATGTGGGGTATATTATATTCTATGGGGGAGGCTGTCTTATATACTATATGCGAGCACATTTGCAGGATCCGTTTTTTTTCACCGGATCTTTTTTTTTCTGCCGTATCCGTTTTTTTCTCAGAGTTGTATTAGCGCCGGAGTGCGCCTGATGGCCACACGTTTCATCCGTTTTTTGCTAGATCCGTCGCTGTGCATTTTTTCGACGTACCGAAAAACCGTTTCTCTGTATGTGTTTTCCGTCCGGCGGAAACAGCTTTTTTGACGTATCCTGCCAAAAACGTATGAAACGTGTGGCCATCAGGTGTAATCCGGCGCTAATACAACTCTATGAGAAAAAACGGATCTGGCGTAAAAAAAAGGATTCGGCGAAAATAAACGGATCCGGTGGAAAAAACAGATCTGGTGGAAAAAAAAAACATCCGGCGGAAAAAAACAGATCCGGCGGAAAAAAAACATCCCGGTGGAAAAAAACGGATCCTGCAAATGTACTCGCAGGATGCGTTTCACCCATAGACTTGTATTAGCGACAGATGGCCACAAGTCGCGTCCGTCGTGCTATTGATCAGTCGTGTTTTGGAATACCGTCGGCACGAAAAAACGTTCAAGTGAACGTTTTTTTGGCCGTTGCGCCAGCTATTTTCTACCATGCATGTGCGGCAGAAACTCCGCCCCCTCCTCCCTGCACTTCAGAATGGGCAGCGGATGCGTTGAAAAACTGCATCCGCTGGCCACTTCGTACACAAATTTCACAACGTGCGTCGGTACGTCGGCCCGACGCATAGCGACGGACCTGTACCGACACAAGAGTGAAAGAGGCCTTAATGAGCGTTGAATTTTTTAAAAATAAAGAAAAAAACGGCGTGGGCTCCCGCGCAATTCTCTGCGCCAGAGGGGGAAAGCCGACGGCCGGGGGCCAATATTTGTAGCCTGCTATTATAATAATAATAATAATAATAATAATAATAATAATTTTATTTATATAGCGCCAACATATTCCGCAGCGCTTTACAAATTATAGAGGGGACTTGTACAGACAATAGACATTACAGCATAACAGAAATACAGTTCAAAACAGATACCAGGAGGAGTGAGGGCCCTGCTCGCAAGCTTACAAACTATGGGGAAAAGGGGAGACACGAGAGGTGGATGGTAACAATTGCTTTAGTTATTCGGACCAGCTATAGTGTAAGGCTCAGGTGTTCATGTAAAGCTGCATGAACCAGTTACCTGCCTAAGTATGTAGCAGTACAGACACAGAGGGCTAATACTGCATAAAGTGTATGAGAACATGATGCGAGGAACCTTTTTTTTTTTTTTTTTTATTATAAATAGGCCACACAGGGATCGTTAGGTTAATGCATTGAGGCGGTAGGCCAGTCTGAACAAATGAGTTTTTAGGGCACGCTTAAAACTGTGGGGATTGGGGATTAATCGTATTAACCTAGGTAGTGCATTCCAAAGAATCGGCGCAGCACGTGTAAAGTCTTGGAGACGGGAGTGGGAGGTTCTGATTATTGAGGATGCTAACCTGAGGTCATTAGCGGAGCGGAGGGCACGGGTAGGGTGGTAGACTGATACCAGGGAGGAGATGTAGGGTGGTGCTGAGCCATGGAGTGCTTTGTGGATGAGGGTAGTAGTTTTGTACTGGATTCTGGAGTGGATGGGTAGCCAGTGTAATGACTGGCACAGGGTAGAGGCATCGGTGTAACGGTTGGTGAGGAATATGATCCTGGCTGCAGCATTCAGGACAGATTGGAGCGGGGAGAGTTTTGCAAGAGGGAGACCGATTAGTAGAGAGTTACAATAGTCCAGACGAGAATGAATAAGTGAAACAGTAAGAGTTTTTGCAGAGTCGAAATTAAGAAAAGGGCGAATTCTAGAAATGTTTTTGAGATGCAGGTAAGAAGAGCGAGCCAGTGATCGGATGTAGGGGGTGAATGAAAGGTCAGAATCAAGGATGACCCCAAGGCAGCGGGCATGTTGCTTTGGAGTAATGGTGGAACCGCACACGGAGATGGCAATGTCAGGCAAAGGTAGGTTAGTAGAGGGAGAGAACACGAGGAGTTCAGTTTTTGACAGGTTTAGTTTCAGATAGAGGGAGGACATGATGTTAGAGACAGCGGTAAGACAATCACTGGTGTTTTCTAAAAAGGTCGGTGTGATATCGGGAGCAGAAGTGTATAATTGGGTGTCGTCAGCATAGAGATGGTACTGGAAACCAAATCTACTGATTGTTTGTCCAATAGGGGCAGTATACAACGAGAAGAGTAGGGGGCCTAGGACTGATCCTTGAGGAACCCCAACAGTAAGGGGAAGGTGAGAGGAGGAGGAACCAGCAAAACATACAGTGAAGGATCGGTCAGAGAGATAGGAGGAGAACCAGGAGAGAACGGTGTCCTTGAGGCCGATGGAGCGGAGCATAGTGAGGAGGAGCTGATGATCCACAGTGTCGAATGCTGCAGAGAGATCCAAGAGAATTAGCATGGAGTAGTGACCATTAGATTTAGCTGTTAGTAGGTCATTAGAGACTTTAATGAGGGCAGTTTCAGTAGAGTGTAAAGAGCGGAAGCCAGATTGAAGAGGGTCGAGAAGAGAGTTATCTGAGAGATAGCGGGTAAGACGGGAGTGGACCAGGCGTTCGAGGAGTTTAGAGATGAAGGGAAGATTAGAGACAGGTCTATAATTAGCGGCACAGTTTTGATCGAGGGATGGTTTTTTAAGTAATGGATGTATGATGGCATGCTTAAATGAGGAGGGAAAAATACCGGAAGTGAGGGAAAGGTTGAATATTTTTGTTAGGTGAGAGGTGATAGCCGGGGAAAGGGACTGGAGGAGATGTGACGGAATGGGGTCACTGGTGCAAGTGGTCGGGCGAGAAGATGCAAGGAGCCTGCTTACTTCTTCTTCTGTAACTGCTTCAAAGTCAGAGAGTGAACTAGATGCAGTGGGGGAGGGAGGACAGTGCATGGTATGAAGAGATTGGGAGATGATTTCCTGTCGAATGTGGTCAATTTTTTCTTTGAAGTAATTGGCCAGATCGTCAGCACGGAGATCCGTGGTTGGGGCCTGCTCTCTTGGGTTGAGTAGGGACTGGAACGTGTCAAAGAGACGTTTAGGGTTATTGGACAGGGAGGTGATGAGGGTGTTGAAGTAGGTTTGTTTGGAGAGGTGAAGGGCAGAATTGTATGTCTTTAGCATGAACTTATAATGGATGAAATCTTCGGGTAGATTAGATTTTCTCCACAGACGTTCTGCGCACCTGGAGCACCGCTGCAGGAAACGTGTTTGCAGCGTGTGCCACGGTTGTTGCCGTCTGTGCCGAGTTGTTTTATGTATAGGAGGAGCAGCTTCATCCAGAGCACTTTGCAGGGTTTCATTGTAATGCTTCAATGCAGAATCAGGACATGAGATGGAGGAAATAGGGGCCAATGAGGACTGCAAGTTCATCATAAGTTTCTGGGTGTTAATGGCCTGTATGTTTCTATAAGTGTGGAAAGTGGGGGTGACCTGAGCGGGATGGCAGTTCTTGATAGAGAATGAAAGAAGGTTGTGGTCAGAGAGCGGGAGAGGGGAGTTTGTGAAGTCATCCACTGAGCAAAGTCGGGAGAAGACCAAGTCAAGGGAGTTTCCATCTTCATGTGTTGGAGAGTTAGTATGCTGCGAGAGGCCAAAAGAGGAGGATAGAGATAAAAGGTGAGAAGCAGATGGGGAGAGGGGAGAGGCAATGGGGATGTTGAAATCACCCATGATAAGGGTGGGGGTGTCACAGGAGAGAAAGTGTGTTAGCCAGGTGGCAAAGTGATCCAGGAACTGATGAGAGGGGCCGGGAGGACGATACACCACCGCCACTCGCATGGAGAAGGGGACGTAGAGTCTGACCACATGGACCTCAAAGGAAGGGAAGACAAGTGAGGGTACTTGGGGGATAACTTGGAAAGTACATTTGGGTGAAAGGAGCAGACCAACGCCTCCACCTGCTCTGTTGTCTGATCTTGGGGTATGAGAAAAGTGTAGTCCACCATATGAAAGAGCAGCAGCAGCGGTGGTGTCTGACTGCTGGATCCAGGTTTCAGTAAGAGCCAGGAGATTAAGAGAATTAGAAAGGAAGAAGTCATGAATGAAGGAGAGTTTATTACACACAGAGCGAGAATTCCAAAGGGCACAATTGAAAGAGACAGCAGGCATGCAGGGAATATTAATAAGGTTAGAGGGGTTTCTGGGTGTAGCAATTGGGAGGTTTGACTGGCTATAACATGGGGGGCCGGGGTTTGGAGATATGTCTCCAGCGACTAGGAGAAGGAGGATCGAAAGAGTGAGCAGATGGTTAAGTGATTTGTGAGAGCGTCTCTTGTGTTGGATGTTGGGACTGAATGGATCTGTGCTGTTAAGCAATGTGAATAGAGCATGAGTGCTATACATAGGAGAGGCAAGGACAGAGGGGCCGATATGGATGGAGTGTAGAGAGTTAATGCGAGGGCGGTGAATGTGTGTGAATGCAGCAGCCAGAATTTAGATTATACAAATAAATATGGTGAGTATTTGTGCCATTTCAAGTGAATATGGATTAGATTTTGTTTTTCTTACCTGTCTCCTGCCCTGTCTAACTGCCATGTTATAACTGCCGAGTACTTAGAAAAAAAAGTACTTTGAATAAAAAATACACGAATAACAGTGCATGAATGCACCCCTGCACGAATGCATCCCCAAGCTACATCTACATTTATAGAAGGCTAGCCCTTAGATCTCTTTTTTTTTTTTTTGTGTATTAAAATAGGGGGACCCCCCAAAAAAATGATGTGGGGTCCCCCTATATTTTATAGCCAGAAAGGCTACGCAGACAGCTGCGGGCTTATATTCATAGCCTAGAGAGGGGCCATGGATATTGGCCCCCCCCCAGGCTACAAATACCAGTCCGCAGCCATCCCAGAAATGGCGCATCTGTAAGATGCGCCAATTCCGGCACTTAGCCCCTCTCTTCCCACTCCTGAGTAGCGGTGGGATATGGGGTAATAAGGGGTTAATGTCACCTTGCTATTGTAAGGTGACATTAAGCCGGGTTAATAACGGAGAGGCGTCAATAAGACGCCTATCCATTACTAATCCAATAGTAAGAAAGGTTTTAATAAAACACACACACATTTGGAAAAAAGTATTTTATTATTCTTCATTTAACCATACTTACCATACTTCAGCGCCTGCAAAAAAAAGTAAAATAATAAACCGTATACTCCCTGTCCGACGCAGTCCAATTAATAACGAGTGTCCCACGACGATCTCCCCTATAGAACAGTGACATCGGGTGATGTCACTGCTCTATAGGACCCTCAGTGACACAATGACAGGAGACAATGGCTCCTGCAGTGCATCACTGAGGTTACTCTAGTTCACTGGTCTCACTTTATGGCAATTGCTGCGTGGGAAAATGTCTCACCCAGCAATGCCAATAGTGAGACTAGGGACTATTTTCTCACAGGGGCGTAGGAATACCTTGTGAGGAATACATGATGGAAGAATACCTTCCATCATTGTGTTCCTGGAGCCCCTGGAGAGTGGTCGCATCAACTGATGCTCCTGCTCTCCACGGGAGATCGTCGTGGGACACTCGTTTTAATTGGATTTCTGCGGACAGGGAGTATATTGTTTGTTTATTATTTTAATATTTTTTACAGGTGACAATGGCTTCGGGGAACAAAGTGACAAGTGATGGTGAGTATGTACTCTATGTTATATGTACTGTATGTCTGTAGTATGTATGTATGTACTGTATGTCGCATGTCGCCGCATGGTGCATGTCGTCGCATGTTGTCGCATGGTGCATGTCGTCGCATGGTGCATGTCACATGGTGCATGTCGCCGCATGGTGCATGTCGTCGCATGCAGCATGTCGTCGCATGGTGCATGTCGTCGCATGCAGCATGTCGTCGCATGGTGCATGTCGCATGTTGTCGCATGGTGCATGCAGCATGTTGTCGCATGGCGCATGTCGCCGCATGGTGCATGTTGCATGTCGTCGCATGGTGCATGTCGTCGCATGCAGCATGGCGTCGCATGGCGCATGTTGTCGCATGGCGCATGTCGTCGCATGGTGCATGTCGTCGCATGGTGCATGTCGCATGTTGTCGCATGGTGCATGCAGCATGTCGTCGCATGGCGCATGTCATCGCATGGCGCATGTCGCATGTCGCCGCATGGTGCATGTTGCATGTCGTCGCATGTTGCATGTCGTCGCATGGTGCATGTTGTCGCATGCAGCATGTCGTCGCATGGTGCATGTCGTCGCATGGTGCATGTCGCATGGTGCATGCAGCATGTCGTCGCATGGTGCATGCAGCATGTCGTCGCATGGCGCATGTCGCCGCATGCAGCATGTCGTCGCATGGTGCATGTCGCATGTTGTAGCATGGTGCATGCAGCATGTCGGCGCATGGCGCATGTCGTCGCATGGCGCATGTCGTCGCATGGTGCATGTCGTCGCATGGCGCATGCAGCATGTCGTCGCATGGCGCATGTCATCGCATGGTGCATGTCGTCGCATGCAGCATGTCGTCGCATGGTGCATGTCGCATGTTGTCGCATGGTGCATGCAGCATGTCGTCGCATGGCGCATGTTGCCGCATGGTGCATGTCGCATGTAGTCGCATGGTGCATGTCGTCGCATGGCGCATGTTGTCGAATGTTGCATGGCGTCGCATGGTGTGTGCTGTATGTATGTATGTACTGTGTATGTTTTTTTTTTTTTTACATGCAACACATTAGCCGGATGATGGGACTACTACTGTCCCATCATTGGCTAATGTGTCACTTACTGTCAGTGTATCAGGCATAGCCCGATGGGACTTGTAGTCCCATCGGACGATGCCTGCACACACACACATCGCCGACAAACGCACACATCGCCGACACACGCACACTCCGGCGGGCAGAGCCCCGCACACGCAGGCGGGCAGAGCCCCGCACTCGCTGGCGGGCAGAGCCCCGCATACGCAGGCGGGCAGAGCCCCGCACACGCAGGCGGGCAGAGCCCCGCACACGCCGGCGGGCAGAGCCCCGCACACGCAGGCGGGCAGAGCCCCGCACACGCCGGCGGGCAGAGCCCCGCACACGCAGGCGGGCAGAGCCCCGCACTCGCCGACGGGCAGAGCCCCGCACACGCAGGCGGGCAGAGCCCCGCACTCGCCGGCGGACAGAGCCCCGCACTCGCCGGCGGGCAGAGCCCCGCACACGCAGGCGGGCAGACCCCCGGCGACCGCAGCACAGCCCCGTCCTCAGATCCCAGCACTGAGCAGTGAGCACACATAGCCCCGCCCGCCCCCAGCACAGCCCTGCAGGCAGCCCCCAGCACCGCCCACAGCCCAGTCACTCTTGCTGAGTGACTGCCTACTGTGGGGGCTGGTCACGCCTGCTGCTGACGTCACGTCAATTTTCAGAGCCTGGAAATTGACGTGACGTCGGCGGAAATGAGCGGCGACTGCAGTCTGGGGGTCATGTGACCCGTACCCAGCTGCAGCCATAGCGCCGCTCACAGGCGAAAACGACAACAGAAGGTAATGGCACAATTCATTAGGGGCCCCGGGGGGGTACATTGGGGGGTTAATTGAAAGTAGTGGACAACCCCTTTAACAGTGAAGTAAAATCTCCATTGAAGGCCACCTAAACTGGGTCATGGGACCCCTATTTTCCCAGAAGGTGAGAGCCCTAGTGTTATAAGACATTTTTTACAAAAAAAGTAAGGAACCACTGTATTTAGGAGAATTCATCTAACAGGCCTCATTTATTAAACTTGTTGTCCTTAGCAACCAATCAGAACTCAGCTTTCATCTCATAAGAAGCTTTGGTGAAATGAAAGCTGTGCTGTGATTGGTTGCTATGGTTGGAGGCAACAAAGACACTTTTTCTTTTTAGGCAGTTTTGCTGAATCTGCCACGTCTTTTGTGGTCCTCTCCTGCTAAGAAAATAAAGAGGTTCACACCATATTTGCCAATGCTCACAGAACATGAAGAGTTTCTCAGGAAAAAAAGCCAGAGCTCCTGATAAAGTTAGCAAATACCCTGGGTCCTAGTGGAAACTTTAAAAAAAGGCATATAGTGTGGGCACCAGTGCATAATTATAGCGGTGGGCCCATAGGCTACCATGGAAGTTGGAGACCTTCTGGGCTGCCATTTTAGTTCTCATGTGGACTGACTGTGGCTGGGCGTCATACAAGAATATCATAGTAACTAAAAACTGCGGTATATAGAAGGAGAAATAAAACGAGCGCTGCTTCACGTTCCCTAATGGCACTAAAAATAAGGCAAACAATAATAAAAATCTTTTAAAAATATGAGAAAAAAAAGAAAATATAATAATTTGATTCACTCCCATGTTCTCCCCATTAGTAATAAAGAAATATACAGAATAATTTATTGGACAAGGATAAGATTTATTAATGTGGCTTCAGCATCAGTTATAATTAGTTTGAAATCTTTCTGAAACAAAAAAATGATGATGATGATCTCCTTATTTATATAGTGCCAACATGTTCCGCAGCGCTTTACAGTTTGCACACATTATCATCACTGTCCCTGATGGGGCTCACAATCTAAATTCCCTATCACTATGTCTTTGGAATGTGGGAGGAAATTGGAGAAATACACACAAACACGGAAAGAATATACAAACTCCTTGCAGATGCGGTCCTTGGAGGGATTGGAACCAGGACTCCAGCGCTGCAAGGCTGCAGTGCTAACCACTGAGCCACCGTGCTGCCATTATCTAGTTACAAGGGTACATCTTAAAAGGGACCTCTCTCCAGGACAAGTTCTTGCAACACGTAACACCCTGATTCTAGCAGGTACACTGCATACAACAAAATATTGCCAGAGAGGACCTAAAGAACAAAGGGCAGTATCACACATCCAATTTCACAGTTTGTGTATGTCCGGGATGTCTGGAGCAGCCACTGGTCTCCTGACCTGAACGCGATAAGCTGTTGTGTTCGGGTCAGGAGACCTTCTTGCGATCCATACACAATCCACAAAGTTGGATCTTTGAATCTTGCCTACAAATATGTGATTAATTGGCTCCTGGAAAACATGGAACAAACTATTTTTCTGTCCTTGTTTGGCACAGAAGGTACTTTTCCATTATCTGGATACTACCAACAGTTTTGAGCATGCACTTTTCTTCTGGACATCAGAGATGCCCAGTGAGCGAGAAGCCACCACCACGACCATTCAATGCTTTACTCTCAGGCCGTGATTAGTTATGAACTCTTCCTTCAAACTCCTGTCCACTTTCCTCATTGCACTGATCTTTGAACCAAGAGAAGCTGCCACTGCCAGTTTCTGCTCTCCCAGTTATCCAGGCCTCACCAACAGTTTGGTTATGCTCTGGATGTCAATAAGGGAAATGCCGCCACCTTGGCTACAGTCTCTGCTCTTCCTCAAGCTATAATTCCTGTCCCTTTGATATTTGAAGCTGTGGTGCACACCCAAATTTTTACCATTATCTAACAATAGTCTAGAAAATGGTAAAAATAGGATCTGAGTTGTGGTAATGGAAGCTCGGGTGAATTCTTCACTATGATAATGGCGATTGTACTGTATATTAATTCATTTAGCCGGGCTGTATAGATTCTAGGATAGAATAGTCTCACATAGTAACATAGTTAGTAAGGCCGAAAAAAGACATTTGTCCATCCAGTTCAGCCTATATTCCATCATAATAAATCCCCAGATCTACGTCCTTCTACAGAACCTAATAATTGTATGATACAATATTGTTCTGCTCCAGGAAGACATCCAGGCCTCTCTTGAACCCCTCGACTGAGTTCGCCATCACCACCTCCTCAGGCAAGCAATTCCAGATTCTCACCGCCCTAACAGTAAAGAATCCTCTTCTATGTTGGTGGAAAAACCTTCTCTCATGGTGGATGGAAAAAGTACAGCTCTACATTTAAGGTCCATATAAGTTCAGTATTATTAAGGTCATACTGTGGGTACGGAAAGTATTCATACCCTTTTAAATTTTTCACTCTTTGTTTCATTGCAGCCATTCGGTAAATTCAAAATTCACATTAATGTACACTCTGCACCCCATCTTTACTGAAAAAAAACAAACGTAGAAATTTTTGCAAATTTAATAAAAAAGAAAAACTGAAATATCACAGTCACAAGTATCCAGACCCTTTGCTCAAACACTCATATTTAAGTCACATGCTGTCCATTTCCTTGTGATCCTCCTTGAGATGGTTCTACTCCTTCATTGGAGTCCAGCTGTGTTTAATTAAACTGATAGGACTTGATTTGGTAAGGCACACACCTATCTGTATGAGACCTCACAGCTCACAATGCATGTCAGACCAAATGAGAATCGTGAGGTCAAAGGAATTGGCCAAGGAGCTTAGAGACAGAATTGTGGCAAGACACAGATCTGGCCAAGGTTACAACAGAATTTCTGCAGTGCTCAAGGTTCCTAAGAGCACAGTGGCCTCCATAATTCTTAAATGGAAGAAGTTTGGGACCACCAAAAGTCTTCCTAGACCTGGCCATCCAGCCAAACTGAGCAATGGAGAAGAGCCTTGGTGAGGGAGGTTAAGAAGAACCCCAAGATCACTGTGGCTGAGCTCCAGAGATGCAGTAGGAAGATGGGAGACAGTTCCACAAAGCCAACTATCACTTCAGCCCTCCACCAGTCGGGCCTTTATGGCGGAGTGGCCCGACGGAAGTCTCTCCTCAGTGCAAGACATAACATATGAAAGCCCACATAGAGTTTGATAAAAAAAAACACACAAAGGACTCCCAGACTATGAGAAAGATTCTCTAGTCTGAAGAGATGAAGATAGACCTTTTTGGTGATAATTCTAAGCTGTATGTGTGGAGAAAACCAGGCACTGCTCATCACCTGTCAAATACAATCCCAACAGTGAAACATGGTGGTGGCAGCATTATGCTGTGGGAGTGTTTTCCGCTGCAGGATGCAGGAACAAGACGACTGGTTGTCATTGAAGGAAATATGAATGTAGCCAAGTACAGTGATATCCTGGATGAAAACCTCATCCAGAGTGCTCTGGACCTCAGACTTGGCCGAAGGTTCACCTTCCAACAAGACAATGACCCTAAGCACACAGCTAAAATAAAAAAGGAGTGGCTTCAGAACAACTCTGTGACCATTCTTGACCAGCCCAGCCAGAACCCTGACTTAAACCCAATTGAACATCTCTGGAGAGATCTGAAAATGGCTGTCCACCAACCTTCACCATCCAACCTGAGGGAACTGGAGAGGATCTGCAAGCAAGAATGGCAGAGGATCCCCAAATCCAGGTGTGAAAAACTTGTTGCATCATTCCCAAGAAGACTCATGGCTGTAGTAGCTCAAAAGGGTGCTTCTACTCAATACTGAGCAAAGGGTCTTAATATGTATGACTACGTGATATTTCAGTTTTTCTTTTTTAATAAATTTACAAAAATTACTACATTTCTGTTTTTGTTTCATTCAATATGGGGTGCAGAGTGTACATTAATGAGAAAAAAATGAACTTTTTTGAATTTACCAAATGGCTGCAATGAAACAAAGAGTGAAAAATTTAAGATTGCGTGAATACTTTCCGTACCCACTGTAGGTATAGGAACTCTTGAAGATAGGGAGTCTAGCCCTATTTGGACTCCACTTCTACTGAGTAGGGAAAACCTGTACATGACATCCCTCCAAAGAAGAACTGCATTGTTTGCAACTCATTAGGTGATGTTTTGGGTCTTGAATAAAGTGTGGTCCTTCAGTCCTGGGTGACAAAATCTGGTACTAGTATGGAGGGGCTCAATTAGATTTTTGCAATGTACACCATTAATTAGAGGCATCAGTATTATGTCCAGTGACAGGTTCTCCTTAGCAATTGCATAGCTATATAATTGTTCAGCCACTTATAAAAGGTACTATGTATGGTCTCTTTGACTGTCTCTCCAGCACTGCTAAAACCGACTTCAAAATAGCATGTCTTTATAATGTCGTCTGAGGAGCAGAAGAAACTAAGGTTGGCGACTTGTTAGCCATTTTGCAACCAGAAGGCCCAGTATGATGGCAACTAGAGCAGAGCTCACAGATTGTGGCAACACATTGATCAGCGTTGCAACCACCAAAAGACACATAAGACCCATAAAACCTGTCTTGAAAATTCTGTTTCTGAAAGGTGAATCTTGTGTCGCCAAAGCATTGTTTTGCGCTTCTACACTTGGTGGCTGTGCTACTCTTTCAGTCCCATCATCATTGGAATTATCCACACTTGGACCATCACCACTACCCTGACTATGAATACTTTCTTCTACTTCTGGACTGGTGGGACCAATCTCATGGATTGTGGCTTCTGTATGTCTATGAGAATTCTCATCAACATCATCACCATCATCACAACTGTCTGCTTTATGGTCAGCCACACCTAGTGGACCAACACCAGGAAGATCAGCTAGAAGATCATAAGTTTTCAAAGAACCATCGATGCTTCCTTGATCAGTAATTCCTGGGTCATGGGTACTGCTAATCTTACATTTAGCATTACATGTACTCCCTTCACCACATTCAAGTTCAGCTTTGACCAAATCATCAGAACTGCTGTCTAAGTCAGGTTTTGATCCTCCATGTTTATCAGTTTCTCTAGAGAAAATTACCTCAAATGAATTAAGGCTATTATGTAAGAAAGTGCTGGAAGATACAGCAGAAGATAGAACAGAAGTTGCAATAGGGTCTACAAGTATCTTGGTGCTATCATCTAAGAAAGTGATTGAAGACCCATTAGAACACGGGGCAGAAGATGCAAAAGGATCTACAAATTTTGCTGAAGGTTTTTGTGGGTCTTCCTTATTAATATAATCGTCATTGCCTGCCATCTTATCAGCAATATCTACTGTGCTGATGCCAGGAAGCTTAGCTACAGGGCCATCATTTTTCAAAGAATCATCAATGTTTCCTTGATCAGTCATGCCTGGGTCATTGGTACTGGCAATCTTAAAGTTATCATCACAAATATCCACATCACCACTCTCAAGTTCTACTTTGGCCAAATCAACAGGACAACTGTCTAAGTCAAGTCTTGCTACATCGTATTCATCAGTTGCTTTAGTGACAACTACCTCACTTGACCTAGAGCTTTTATCTAAGAAAGTGCTTGAAGACAAACCAGAAGATAGAGCAGAAGATGCAATGGGGTCCACATGTTTTTCTTCTATTTCCTCTTCACTATAGGGAATGCGCCTCTCTACAATAGACTTGGCTGTGACTGCAGCCAAGATGGCAACCAAAATGCCAAAAGAACATACTATTTCAGCACCCACGAAAAACGCTTCAACTTTTAACCACTTTTTTAGCATTTCTCCTTGAAACTCCTTCATGAAGGTCTTCTGTTGACAGGTCTTGCTGCAGATAAACTTCAAAGCCAAGGAAGACAGTTCATGAACAATCTGCTTCCTTTCATCTTGCTTCTTAAGGAAAAGTTCTATCTTATTTCTCCATGCTGAGGTCATCTGTAATGAGTTTGATAAGATCTAATGATTTTAAAATAGAACTAAACAAACATATTGAGATTCACCTTATTTTTTAAAGACGGAGTGTTCCATCACCATTGGTTCCAAAGAATTGTAAGTGATGGAAATCTCGTACCAACATGGAATCGGATAATCTAATAATGTCTTAATAGGTGTGGCTATGGAATATTGGGGTGTGGATAGAGTAGTTGGCTTACATTTTAATGATTTGCCAATTTCTTCCTGTAGTAATAATACTCTAGATGGCAAGCATGACTAGTAGTACCTACCAATAAATTTTCCACGAAAGCGGGAAGGTGGAAAACTGAGACAATGTCATAGGATTCTTGTAAATTTTGCAAAAATTGTACCTGTAAAACAAAGCGGTAACAAAGTTTTTAGAATAATAGCTCTTCAAAAATATATTAAAAGTTTGCAAGAAACCTTATAACAAATGGTATCAAGGTGTCTATCCACTACATTCCCGTTCCACCCTATGCTGACCATAGGATCATGGGGTCTGTGGACTAGGTTACTTCTCTTCAGTTGAAAATTCGTCAGCCAATCTTGGTGCCTTCAATATTTCCACCCTGTAGGCCCACAGCTACCACTGATATATATATCACATTAATAATATAGGTCTGTAGGTGGTCCAAGGCAGGTTAACTTACCTCAGACTCTGCTTCAGAGATGGAGACCACCTTGTGGCATAATCCAAACACAAATGTTTCTTCAGAATGGACAGGTTTTTTGCCTCCCAATGCCTGGAGATTCATAAAGAGAAGAAACTATAATGAGTCTATTAGTAAAAATAAGAAGACTCTACTGATTTGCAGCACTGGTTTGCATTTAGGTAGTGCTGCTATATTGTCCCTCCTAAGATCATCATGTATTTTATAATTTTATTGAAATTTTGCTAATCATTGAGCAGAAACTATAACTAGTAATGTCTCACTGTTCTCCTGGCCAACTCTACCCCACACTTCTATCTTCACTCATCAAATGGTCTGATGAGAAAACAATATGAGCCATCTACACGGAAGTGTTTCAACATTCACAGTTTTGAGAAATCTCTACTCACCCAGTTGTCTGGACAGGGATTTCGGAACATAATCTGCACCCTTTTTCCTTGATGTGTTAGTGTTAACAGATTCACCATCACATCAAAAACATTCATCATTTTCTTAATCTTGGAAAAAATTACATAAAGACATAATTATAGGGATCAGTAGTATAGCAGTTATATTCTTATACATACAGCTCTGGCAAAAATTAAGAGACCACTGCAAAATGTTCAGTTTGTCTGATTTTTCTCTTTATAGTTATATTTTTGAATAAAATGTAAATTGTTCTTTTAGTCTAGAAATTTCTGACAACATGTCTCCGAATTTCCAAGCAATAAATTTTGTATTTTTTTAAAAAAAGGAGAAATGGTCAAAATGAAAAAAACAAACAAACAGTGCTTTCAGACCTCAAATAATGCAAAGAAAACAAGTTCATAATCATTTAGAAACAACAATACTAATGTTTTAACCCAGGAAGAGTTCAGAAATCAATATTTTGTGGAATAACCATGATTTTTAATCACAGCTTTCATGTGTCTTGGCATGCTTTCCACTAGTCTTTCACACTGCTTTTGGTGCAAAAATTTGGTGCACTTCTTTGTTTGATGGCTTGTGACTATCCATCATCATCTTGATTACATTCCAGAGGTTTTCAATGGGGTTCAGATCTGGAGATTGGGCTGCCCATGACAGGGATTTGATGTGATGGTCTCTTAATTTTTGCCAGAGCTGTAGGAGCAGTATTAGGGTATGTTTGCACGGTCAGGAATGGGAAGAAAAAACCAAAAACACATTTTGGTTATATTAAAATATAACTTTTAATAAATAAAGCTAAAAACTTTGTTCCAAATTTGAAGACATCAATAAATATATATAGATAACCACAGGAATACACATATAATGAACTAACTGACCCTATAGGATACCCTGATACTGTTGACTACCTGTTTGCGGAGGTTGGCACCCTACGTTTCGGCGGTTGGCGCCCCCGCTCCACGACGGCTGGCCCTAATAGCCCTATACACTCCCTGTGGTCCCTAACAGGTCATATATAAATAATTCAATTACCCAGAACAAATGAAAAAAATATAAAAAAATCAGCAAAATTGTGAAAAAAATAGAAAAAAACAAAAAAACAAAACTAAGCAAAAAAACTCAAAATAGTTTTTAGCCAAGAGGGTAAAAAAACCAAATTGGGTAATACTTCCACATTCAGTTATTTTTGGGCACAAAAAGGAAGAACAATATCTAATTTATGAAACACCTCAAGCCCACAAATGCATCTATAAAGCTGAGGTCAACTATATAAGCACACACCTAGGAGTCTCATGTGTTCCTTAATAGCCCACATCCCTATGGGATAGTGACCCAAAAAACAGAAAACAAAAAAACTAAGCAAAAATGTAGAAAAAAACTAAAAAAAAATGAAGAAAAGCAAAATAAACAAAAAACAAAAACAAAATTAGTTTCTTTAGCCCCAGGCTATAACCCAAAATAGGGTAGTCAAATAGGAATAACCACTTTCTGGGTAGCAAACATTAATGTGTTGTTCATCCAAAAATGCACAAAAATGAAGGACCACCCCAATGGATTCAAAATACACCCATAATAGAGGAATCCATACTTCAGATGCAGTACCTATACATCCAAATACCTATATGGCATCTGAGAGGTCACTCACAAAGCGGTGGTCCAAAAATTAGCCGACATATCGAACAGAGGTCTCCAACTAGTGTATCATTTATAATCACATAATAGTTGGCACTGTCCCATTAAAGTAAATCAATCACTGTACAGCGCTTTTTTTTACAAGACATTAATGTTTGCTACCCAGAAAGTGGTTATTCCTATATGACTACCCTATTTTGTGTTATAGCCTGGGGCTAAAGAAACTAATTTAGTTTTTTTTGTTTATTTTGCTTTTCTTCATTTTTTTTTAGTTTTTTCTACATTTTTGCTTAGTTTTTATTTAAATTGTTTTCTGTTTTTTGGGTCACTATCCCATAGGGATGTGGGCTATTAAGGAACACATGAGACTCCTAGGTGTGTGCTTACATAGTTGACCTCAGCTTTATAGATGCATTTGTGGGCTTGAGGTGTTTCATAAATTAGATATTGTTCTTCCTTTTTGTGCTCAAAAATAACTGAATGTGGAAGTATTACCCAATTTGTTTTTTTTTAGCCTCTTGGCTAAAAACTATTTTGAGTTTTTTTGCTTAGTTTTGTTTTTTTCTATTTTTTTCACAATTTTGCTGATTTTTTATATTTTTTTCATTTGTTCTGGGTAATTGAATTATTTATATATGACCTGTTAGGGACCACAGGGAGTGTATAGGGCTATTAGGGCCAGCCGTCGTGGAGCGGGGGCGCCAACTGCAGAAACTTAGTTTGCCAACCTCCGCAGACAGGTAGTGAACAGTATCAGGGTATCCTATAGGGTCAGTTAATTCATTGTATGTGTATTCCTGTGGTTATCTATATATATTTATTAATGTCTTCAAATTTGGAACAAAGTTTTTAGCTTTATTAATTAAAAGTTATATTTTAGGGGTCCTTGTGTTTTTGGTTTTTTCTTCTTGTCTAGAATTCCGTTTCATAATTGCTTTAAGGGTTTGCTGACGGTTAGGAATGGCCCAGTATTTGCTCAGGATTTGATGCAGGTAAAATCTGCACCAAATCTGCATCTGAGGTCACTGGCAGGTCACCTGCGTTTTTGATGCGTTTTTTTCCGCATGCGTTTTTTATGCATTTTTTCACTGCATGCGCTTTTTTGTCACTTGAAATAAAGCTAATTGAAAGTTGGCTTCTGGGAAGGAAAAAAAAGGGATTTCCTGTTTTCAGATATATTGGGATATGTTCCAATGGTCATTAACCGCTGCGGGTTGTACGCTGCATACATCTGCAGTGTCCAGATGTTACAGCATAGTGGATGGGATTTCAAGAAAACCCATGCCCACTATGAGTGCACCGATGCCTACAGCTCACCTGCAGAGACGGACATGTGGCGCGTCTTTCCAGACCGCAGCATGTCAAGTTATGTAGTGTAGACCCTGTGTAAATTACCCATACACTTTCATTAGAAGAAGTAAAACCGCATTATCTTCCTAGTCACATGTGTATTAAGTGCGGTAACGCAGCTTACTATGCATGTGTACGAATTTACATAACAGTGAATCTTGTGACACAGACGTACATGACACAGAAAGTGGAGTTAAGCACAGAGAGAGGTCCCCTCCTTTTTAATAAATAAATAATACTTAAAAAAAAAATAGTGTGGGATCCCCCTATATATGTTAACCAGCCAGAGTAAAGCAGACTACTGGGACTGATATTTCAGGCTATAACGATCAAATATCCAGGAACCTTACCAGCCTGATAATACCAGGCTGCAGCAGTCTGCTTACCTTGGATGGTTAGCAAAAATAGTGGGATCCCCTCCAAAAAAATTGCATGGGGTCAGCCTATTTTTGTTAACCAGCCAAGAAAAAAGCGAAAAAGCAGACATCTGCGACCTGGTATTCTCAGGCTGGCGAGGCTTATGGATTTTGGCCCTCACCAGCTTAAAAATAGCAGCCTGCAGCCGCCCCGCAACTAGCACATTCTAATTGTAGCACTTTATCTGGCTCTTCCCACTCGCCCTCTAGCAGTGGCAAGTCGGGTAATATTTGTGGGGTTGATGTCACTTGTGTATTGTCAGGTGACATCCATCCCAAGGCTTAGTAATGGAGAGGCATCTATAAGACACCTATCCATTACTAATCCTATAGTTGTATGGTCCATAAACACAGAGCAAGAATAAAGTCCTTTAATAATCTTAGTGTACCATATGTACTGCAACGCCTAATCCCCGTCTCCCTCAATCTCCTGCAAAAAATATAAAATAATAAACCAACATATAATACTCCCTGTCCGACGTAGTCCAATTACCTAGTGTCCCACAACGAGTATAGCTCTGCTACACCTGGATGCCTTTGGCTGAAAGGTGGCATTATGCCACCATCCACCATCCAGCCTGACATCCAGACACAGCAGAGCTTGTAGATGACCACCGGAGATAACTCGGACTCCGGCGGTCACCTGCACTGCAGTTCTCACGGTCAGCTGACCGTGAGAACTTTGCTAGTGACCAGAGATAACCCCTACAGTCATGTGCACGGCGGTTCTTGCGGTCAGCTGATCTCATCCTGAGAACTGCAGTGGACATGAACCTCCGGCTGTGGCACAAGGTAAGACATTATGTAAATTAGTTCACATGCGTCCGTTTACTCAGATCTGCCACCTGCGTCTTTGAATGCATAGTGGAGATGGGATTTCATAAAATCCCATCCACTATGCTGTAACATCTGGCCACTGCGGCTGTACGCAGCGTCCAATCCACAGCAAATACTGAATGTGGAAACATACCCTTATAGAAGTTATAGTCATGTACATAGGATTATAGTAGTTTTATTCTTTTAAATAGGGGCAGTATTATAGTAGCTATATTCCTGTACATAGGGGCATTGTTATAGTAGCTATATTCTTGCACATAGAGGCAGTATTATAGTAGTTATATTCTTGTACATAGGGGCAGTATTATAATAGTTATATTCTTGTACATAGGAGCTGTATTATAGTAGTTGTATTCTTGTACATAGGGGCAGTATTATAGTAGTTGTATTCTTGTACATAGGGGGCAGTATTATAGCAGTTATATTTCTGTAGATAGGAGCAGTATTACAGTAGTTATATTCTTGTACATAGGGGCAGCATTATAGTAGTTATATTCTTGTACATATGAGCCAGTATTATAGTAGTTATATTCTTGTACATAGTGGCAGTATTATTGTAGTTATATTGTTGTACATAGGGGCAGTATTATAGTAGTTATATTCTTGTACATAGTGGCAGTATTATTGTAGTTATATTCTTGTACATAGGGTCAGTATTATTGTAGTTATATTCTTATACATAGGGGCAGTATTATAGTAGTTATATTCTTGTACATAAGGAATAATATTACAGTAGTTATATTTTTGTACATATGGGCCAGCATTATAGTAGTTATATTCTGTACCTAGGAGCAGTATTATAGTAGTTATATTATTGTGCATAGAATGGGGCAGGATTATTGGTGTTATATTCTTGTACATAGGGGCAGTATTATAGTAGTTATGTTCTTGTACATAGGGGCAGTATTATAGTAGTTATATTCTTGTACATAAGGAATAATATTACAGTAGTTATAGTCTTGAACATATGGGCCAGTATTATAGTAGTTATATTCTTGTACATAGGGGCAGTATGATAGTAGTTATATTCTTGTACATAAGGAATACTATTACAGTAGTTATATTTTTGTACATATGGGCCAGCATTATAGTAGTTATATTCTTGTACGTAGGGGCAGTACTATAGTAGTTATATTCTTGTATGTAGGGGCAGTATTATAGTAGTTATATTCTTGTACATAGGAGCAGTATTATAGTAGTTATATTCTTGTACATAAGGGGCGGTATTATAGTAGTTATATTCTTGTACATAGGGGCAGTATTATAGTAGTTATGTTCTTGTACATAAGGGGCAGTATTATAATAGTTATATTCTTGAACTTAGGAGCAGTATTATAGTAGTTGTGTTCTCGTACATAGGGGGCAGTATTATAGCAGTTATATTTCTGTGGATAGGAGCAGTATTATAGTAGTTATCTTCCTATACACAGGAGCAGTATAATACTGACTGTAGTAGTTTTAGTGTACAATCCCCATTTGGATTTTGTTTCTCACCTGTTCTCTCTGATCCTCCTGTTTCTTTTCCTTCTCAGCTCTATAGTCAAAGCTCCCGATACCTTTCATAGATGTTGCCAGCTCAGCTGCCACCAATGCCATCAGGGCCCCAATAACTATGTCTCCTTTTTTCTGACTAATACAAAATGCTTGAAGTTTCTCAGTCAATATCCCATTGAGGCTTTTACAATAATCATTAACTATATGGTCTTCACAAGAGCTGAGGAACTGAGCGGCTGCCTTGCTGAGCTCCTGCACATTGACCTTGTGTTTTTTGTTAGGACCACAAAGGGATGAGAGAGAATCTTGATAGTTTATGTCCATCTGAAAGTTGTAAAAATAAAAACATGTCATGGAGAATTGGTAAATCTGTAGAGTTTTGAGAGGATGTGGTTGTTCTGTCCCATGGCGCCTAGACATGATAGGTTGACTCTTCCAAAAACACTGTTGGTCTTGTTCATAGTTTTTTTTTTAACCTTTTTTTGGTATTTTAAATATGTCCTGAGGGTGCTGTAAAAATAATGACATGTACACACTCACCTATGGATCCCCAACCCTTCTCGGGTTCCCTGCCAGCAACTACTAATTGGCTGCAGCGGTTATGCACCAACAATGATAATAGAGTAGTAGGGGATCCTTAGGTGGGTAAGTGCTTTTTATTTTTGGGTAATGTGTAACATAAGAAAAAAAAGCATGGAAAACCCCTTTAATGGGATTGCTCGACACTGAATCAATTTTTTTAGACATGGATGGAGGTGATGTCTGCCCCACTGATTGGCTGCAGGTAACAACAAGAGCGCATCATCAGATGTTTATTTGATGACTTACTCTTCTGTTCACCCTTGATTGGCTGCAGCGTTCTTGATACTTCTAAGGAGAGCACACATTGCTTCTGCAGCTGGTGCATACCTCTGGAACAGCCTGTACTGGTTTACTTAAATGAAAATCAGAAGAATAATCCCACGATTGGATAAAGATAATACTATGATGATAGGTTATATTATCCCACAATGTTAATACCAATCTCAAGTATGCCCCGTTCCTACGCAGATAGAGATAGAATCATATATAGACAAACGCGTATATGAAACATCAAATAACAATCTTTATTAGAATAAAATAAGAAATACACAGATAAAAATAATACCCATAGGTGGATGAGCCAGAAAGAACATAAGTGACACCACTACTGAGCGGCAAGTCCTGCAAGACCTAGTAACCCATAGTAATCTGAGTGTTGCTGTATAGGGCGGAACTCCTAAAGTAGGGATCCCAACAGCCCACCACACATATAGCTAGATTCCACGTTATGTAGCCAAATGGCAGTATCAAAGTGGCTATGTACTAAAAATACGGTAGATAGCAGGAAAAGCAAACACCTACACTAACAACAGCCATAATCAAAAGATGTGACAGGATCTTACCGGAGCTCAGGAGGTGGTTCCACAGCCGCTACGCGCGTTTCGGCGCTGTGCCTTTGTCAGGGGGAGTCCTGACGAAGGCACAGCGCCGAAACGCGCGTAGGGGCTGTGGCACCACCTCCTGAGCTCCGGTAAGATCCTGTCACATCTTTTGATTATGGCTGTTGTTAGTGTAGGTGTTTGCTTTTCCTGCTATCTACCGTATTTTTAGTACATAGCCACTTTGATACTGCCATTTGGCTACATAACGTGGAATCTAGCTATATGTGTGTTGGGCTGTTGGAATCCCTACTTTAGGAGTTCCGCCCTATACAGCAACACTTAGATTACTATGGGTTACTAGGTCTTGCAGGACTTGCCGCTCAGTAGTGGTGCCACTTATGTTCTTTCTGGCTCATCCACCTATGGGTATTATTTTTATCTGTGTATTTCTTATTTTATTCTAATAAAGATTGTTATTTGATGTTTCATATACGCGTTTGTCTATATATGATTCTACCTGGTTTACTTAAATGATGGACAACCCCTTTAAGTTGCAGTAACAGATAAAGTCCATGGAGATGAGTGGTACTATTTCTATGAGAAAGGATCCATGTTTTTTAAGGGATGCTTTTTCCAAGCAAAGGGATTCAGGAGCTGTGTTTTGGTTTTTCAAGGTGGGAACATTTTTCTGCATGATATCAGAAAATAAATAACGGTGGAAGTCATTATTATTTTATGGACTCGGTTATTCTTATAACCTCCTTACCAAACAGCTTTTGAAAAAACCCATGATGTTGAAGTTCGGGGACAGGCGTGAAATTTCCGAGGGACTGAGCAGCATACAGACCTGTAGTGGAGAAAAATAGGGAATTTCGTGAAAACAGATCTTGAGGGATCTAGGACAAAACTGGAAACCACCATGCCTGTTACAGGGACCAATTTGGAGGATCAATTCTTTATGATCCTTTGGCAAGTTATATTACGATCATCAGTGCTATGAAAAGCCCCCATCTGCCTCATGAAGGGCCCAGATCTTCCTCACATCAAGTACCCAGATATTCAGATGAAGGTCCTCACCTCCCAGTCGATCCCAATTGTGTTTGTTACGGTCAACACCTTGGTAGACACTCCATGCTGGAACATGCTCTTCTCTTTGTTACCACCCCGTAGAAGGAAATCCTGAAAATCAATAGTGTTATAGACAGTATCCTAAAAGAAATATATTATCAGAAAACAACCCTTTTTCTTTTATTAAATATATATTTATTCAACATAATTCAGTGGTATGAGAATGTCCTGGAGTCGCAATTACCCAGACAATATCGCACTGTAGTGAAAGGAAAGACCTTTGCTAACACACTAAGCCTTCTAGAATGTAGAGATCTTTTCTTTCCCATGTTCTGATTGGCTTAGATGTGAGCCAATCACAGCCGGAGCTCTGATATAGTGGGGATCTTCAAACTAACAACTAATAAGAATGAACTTTGCGATTCTCTTTGTAAGGTGCAACTTTTTGATTTCTGTCACGGCCACCCTTTGTTTGACACATATTCTTCTCTCTTACCTCCTTGTTCAGAAGATGTAGTTGAGTGTTGTGGTTGGTGATGATGTAGAGGCGACTTTTACTGACCCGAGGGAACTTCAGAGCAACCTCGTGTTGTTTTACTGAGTAGTCGTTCTGCACCTCAAAGACTGTGACCTTAGCGTCCATCTGTTCAGCAATGAGATGGGTATCAAGAGTGATGCGGCATGCTAAAATAGTGTATCCAAACCATTATTACTTGTTTGTCAAGTATCCAAGCCAATCATATCCCATAAAAACTGCTCATCTTGTATTTTGGACCCAATCGGGTGTGATACAACTCAGCAGAAAGTATCTTGGGCAATCAGAGCCACTTATGCATAATTACGTTTGCAGAGTCATGTTGTCTGAGCCAATCGCGATACTTTTTGCTTTGTTGGTACATCTAAGCCTGTCATGTGTGATACTGTATGCCGAGTGTATGCATCTAAAACTGTCATGTGTGATACGTATGCCGAATGTGTGCATCTAAGCCTGTCATGTGTGATACTGTATGCCGAGTGTGTATCTAAGCCTGCCATGTGTGATACTATATGCCAAGTGCGTGCATCTTAGCATGTCATGTGTGATACTGTATGCCGAGTGTGTGCATCTAAGATTTTAATTTGTGATACTGTATGCCAAGTGTGTGCACCTAAGCCTGTCATGTGTGATACTGTATGCTGAGTGTATGCATCTAAGCCTGTCATGTATGATACTGTATGCCGAGTATGCATCTAAGCCTGTCATGTGTGATACTGCATGCCGAGTGCATGCATCTAAGTCTGTCATGTTTGATACTGTATGCCAAGTGTATGCATCTAAGCCTGTCATGTGTGATACTGTATGCCGAGTGTGTATGTGACACCCCAGGGTCCTGGTTGTCACATTGGCATTGCTTTCCTCACGGGGAGAGTGATGTCACGCTTGGAAGCGATGAAGGATATCTTTCACCAGGTAATCACATACACACAACACGTTCATACTCCAGGCCAGAAGGGGGAGCTCTAAACCTGGTTTAGGGTGAACTCCCCTATAAATATGTGGCGCCCCAGGGTCCTGGTCATCACAGTGGTATTACTTTCCTCCAGGGGAGAGTGATGCTACATTCGGAGGCAAGGAAAGATAACTGCATCCAGGTATCACAAACATGCAACACATTCATACTCCGGGCCACCAGGGGGAGCTTTTGATCCTATTTACTAGGTGACTCCCCATATATATATATAACTGGTAGTCTGTAGGGAGGGTTAGTCAGTCCTTCAGGGAAGCTGTTCCTAGCAGGAGCGAATTCCTGTCAGAGTACTGAGGAGAGGGTCCACAGAGAGAGAGAGACACCACATCTGTGAGTACATTATTTGAAGCTTATGCTGTAAGGGACTACACCACTACAGTGCAAGGGAAGGCTATTGATTTCCGCCTGGACAAGGGGACTCTGGACTTGCCTCCAAACCGTCCGGACTCTACCTGCCCTGTGATCTGGTGCCCTGGACTGTGGCTGCTGAAGACTTCAGTAAACGAGGTAAAGAGACTGCAAACCTGTGTCCTCGTTCTTCACTACACCTCTCACTATTCTACCATCTACACACCGGGAGCCCTGGGGATATACTTCACCAGTGGGAAGGTATATCATCTAGCTGCCATAACATCACCCCAGCGGACCCCTTAAAGCAGCGTCGGTCACCCTGACCTAATACCACAGGTGGCGTCACGAACATAAGCTTTATCCCTTTAAAGACCTTTCCCTTTTATACGGACGTCCCAGGACCACGGACTGGGTCGCCGCCGTGACATCCCCCTTTGAGGCGACCGGACGCGGTACAGAGTACCACCTTGCCCTGACGGGGCGCTCCAAATACATTCTGGTCTGGAGGGAAAGAGATTTCAGTCAGACTGTCAGAGGACAGAGAAGAGAGCAGACATAGAGTGTCAGAAGGTCTGAAGGGGCAATGTAGTCTCAGGTACTACAGCTCCTGGAGGAAGAGACCAGAAAGGGAAAGAACAAGCTTGTGGAAGGTGTGCAGGAGGGAGAAGGCGCAGGAGAGTGACACCAGGGGAGCAGAGCAGTGAATTAGCTACCTCCTTGGTTAGCGCAGATTCCGGTAGCCGGAAGACCGAGGCCGTGTCAGACTTTAAGTTACCTGTCTGTCTTTACACCCAGGAGACACAGTGATATATATAGGGCCCGGGTCGTAATAGAGACCCTGTAAAAAGGCCTGCTTCACCTGTTATATGGGTTACGTCCTAACCTATATGGGGGACAGAGAACTGTGAGGACCTTATCAGAAGCCATAGGCAGTAGGGACTACAACACCACCGCTCTTTCATCTCCACCTGGTAAAGGGGAACTCTGGATTCTCTTCCAAGCCGGACGGACCCTGCCTGCCCTGTGATCTGGTACCCTGGACTGTGGCTGCCTGAAGTCTTCAGTAAACCAGCTAAAAGACTGCAAACCTGTGTCCTCGTTCTTTACTGCACCTCGCACCATCTTCACCTATACACCGGGAGCCCTGGGGACCTACTTCACCTGTGGGAAGTTATACCATCTAGCTGCCATACCATCACCCCAGAGGACCCCTTTAAGCAGCGTCGGTCCCCACTGACCGAATACCACAGGTGGCGCGTCACGAACATAAACTTTAATCAATGTTCCTTTTAAATGGGCGCCCAGGGCTACGGACCGGATTGCTGCAGTGACACATCCCCTTAAGTACCGGACCCGGTACCGAGTGCCCCACAAGCCCTGGCAGGCGACTCATGTACATCTAAGTCTGTCATGTGTGATACTGTATGCCGAGTGTGTGCATCTAAGCCTGTCATATGTGATACTGTATGCCGAGTGTATGCAACTAAACCTGTCATGTTTGATACTGTATGCCAAGTGTGTACATCTAAGTGTAATGCTCGCACCCTGACTGGTTGGCGCGAGCGTGGGGTTTGTGGCCCCAATGTGCCACTAACCAGACCACCCTGGAAGGGGCATGACTAAGCAGCTTCCTTGGTGTTCACTGGGGCCTCTGATGGTGAGGTCAGACTTGTGCAGCAGGTAGATGCCAGGTACCATTCCAGGGTGGTGTCTGGCTGTGGCTGCTGATCCCACCGGGGGACAGAACGCTAGGACAGGAGCAGGCAACGGCTTGACTGGTGGGCAGGTGCAGCTGAGACACAAGCAGACGGGCACGGCTGAGACACAAGCAGACGGGCACGGCTGAGACACAGGCAGGCGGGCACGGCTGAGACACAGGCAGGCGGGCACGGCTGAGACACAGGCAGGCGGGCACGGCTGAGACACAGGCAGGCGGGCACGGCTGAGACACAGGCAGGGGGGGCACGGCTGAGACACAGGCAGGCGGGCACGGCTGAGACACAGGCAGGCGGGCACGGCTGAGACACAGGCAGGCTGGCACGGCTGAGACACAGGCAGGCGGGCACGGCTGAGACACAGGCAGGCGGGCACGGCTGAGACACAGGCAGGCGGGCACGGCTGAGACACAGGCAGGCTGGCACGGCTGAGACACAGGCAGGCGGGCACAGCTGAGACACAGGCAGGCGGGCACGGCTGAGACACAGGCAGGCTGGCACGGCTGAGACACAGGCAGGGGGGGCACGGCTGAGACACAGGCAGGAGGGCATGGCTGAGACACAGGCAGGACAGGCCGACAAGGCTGGTACTCTGGCAGGACAAGTACTGACTGGGTAGGGACCGGAATACAGGCAGGTATATGGAAACAGGTAGGGACCTGTTCAGACAGGAGGGTATATGGGAACCAGGTAGGGACCTTACCCGCAGGTTGCAGAACGGAAGTAGAGCAGGTCTGCAAGGAGCGGATGCAAAGCAGAAGGCGGAGCTAAGGGCACAACAGCAAGATGCAGACCTGATGTGTGAAAGTAGCCTTAGCCTGTCATGTGTGATACTGTATGCCGAGTGTATGCATCTAAACCTGTCATGTGTGATACTGTATGCCGGGTCTGTGCATCTAAGCCTTCATGTGTGATACTGTATGCTGGGTGTGTGCATCTAAGCCTGTCATGTGTGATACTGTATGCGGAGTGTATGCATCTAACTAAGCCTGTCATGTGTGATACTGTATGCTGAGTGTGCATCTAAGCCTATTCTGTGTAGCACTGTCTGCCACAAATTCTATACTGTGTGATAAGACAGTTTGTGTGTGTCCTGTTTCTTAACCCCTTAGTGACCGAGCCAAATTTTTGAAATCTGACCAGTGTCAGTTTATGTGGTAATAACTCTGCAACGCTTCAACAAATCCCAGTGATTTTGAGATTGTTTTTTCGTGACACATTATACTTTATGATAATGGTAAATTTTGTTCAACATTTTTTGTGTTTATTTATAAAAAATATCAAAAATTTTAGAAAAATGTTAAAAAATTAGCAATTTTCTAAATTTGAATGATTATCCCTTTAATCCAGATAGTCATACAACAGCAAACCATTTTATAAATAACATTTCCCACATGTCTGCTTTACATCAGCACCATTTGTAAAATGTTATTTTATTTTGTTAGCATTTTAGGAGGTTTAAAAATGTAGCAACAATTTTTCATTTTTTCATAGAAATTTACAAAATTTATTTTTTTAGGGACTTATGCATGTTTGAAGTGACTTTAGGGGTCCCATATATTGGGAAACCCACAAATGTGATACCATTTTAAAAACAGCACCCCTAAACATTGAAAACTGCTGTCAGGTAGTTTATTAACCCTTCAGGTGCTTTACAGGAATTAATGCAAAGTGGTATGACAGAAATGAAAATGTGTATTTTTACCACCTAAATGTTGCTAACTTCTAAACAGATTACTACAGCCGTCAGACTCTAAGGCCGCTATTTGGTCATGAATTGCCATGGCAAACATCAGGACAACAAAATCATGATCTGAGGGCACCAATTGTGACAAAGAAGAAGCCCCCACACACTGTTAACCATTTATAATGATGTGGTCACTATTGACATCAGCATCTAAGGGGTTAAACAGATTTGGATGGTGCAAATACTGATCGTGGCTGGTACAGCAAGTTGTCAGCTATAGTGTACAGCCTACAGATGCTGGATTGTCATCTGTATGGGGAGGCTATTCTCTTATATCTCAGGTCAGTTAAAAGACGTATTGGCGGTCATTAAGGGGTTAAATGACATCACTAAAAAAAGGGATTTTTTTGACAACTAACAATCCAATTTTATAGTCAGTATCATTGGGGGACTCTGGAGACGTTGGAGGATTGCACAGTGGTCCCTATAGCTGGGAGGAAATGTAAAAGAGTGAAAAAGACGTAAGTACGGTAGATACAAAAGTAAGAACCCAAAATAACTACGACTTTGGCTTGGGCTGTGTTGACACGCCTGTCCAGAAAGGTTAGGTTGTGGAAGGAGAGAAAGAAATTCCTTCCGCAAGTCCATTCAGGACAGGGCCATGACGTCATCCAGTTAAGGACTAGCTATGAGGATGGAGGAGAGTCATTACTGACCAAACACCTTTTTGAGGACCTGTGAAGCTATGGCTAGACTAAACAGGACAGACACGGATGAGCAAAGTATAGAACGTGCTGAACAATTTTGCAGATCTGGACGTGTAGATATACATCCTTGGTGTTCACTGAGTAATGGAGATCCCATGGATGCAATCACTGTCTGCATGGTCAAATACACTATATATATCCTCCCACCTCTCATCTAACTCTGCCCCCACCACTCCACCGAAACTGCTCTGACCAAAATTACTAATGTCTAAGGTTACTTTCACACTAGCGTTGGTACGGGCCCGTCGCAGTGCGTCGGGCCGACGTACCGACGCATGCTGTGAAGTAAAAGCACAACGGTTTAACGGATGCAGTTTTGCAACACATCCGCTGCCCCATTGTAAGGTCAGGGGAGGAGGGGGCAGAGTTCCGGCCGCGCATGCGCGGTCGTAAATGGCAGACACGACGCACCAAAAAAGTTACATGTAGCGTTTTTTTGTGCCGACAGTCAGCCAAAACACGACTCATCCGTGTCGCTAATGAAAGTCTATGGAGAAAAAACGCATTCTGCGGGCAACTTTGCAGGATGCGTTTTTTTCTCCAAAACGACGCATTGTGACGGAGGCCAAACTACGCTAGTGTGAAAGTAGCCCTTCTCACAGCCAAAGCTAACAGACAGTTCTCCATACTCCTCCTTCGCGATCTGTCCTCTGCTTTCGACACAGTCGACCACCTCCTACTGCTACAGATTCTTTCTTCCCTCGGCATCAAAGGCCTTGCCCTGTCCTGGATTGCCTCATGCCTTTGCAACCGCACATTACCTCCTCACCCCGCCCCCTCTCTGTTGGAGTCCCTCAAGGCTCTGTCCTAGGGCCTCTACATTTTTCCATCTATACCCTTGGCCTATGACAACTCAAAGTCCCATGGCTTCCAGTACCACCTGTATGCGGACGACACTCAGATCTACCTCTCTGGCTCAGATGTCACCTCTCTTCTGTCCAGAATCCCGGAGAGTCAGTCAGACATATCCTCCTTCTTCAACTTTCGCTTCCTAAAACTCAATGTAGACAAAACCGAACTCATCATCTTTCCCCCATCTCGCGTATCCCCCCTACCTGAACTATCTATTATAGTAAACGGCATCACGCTCTCTCCCGCACCTGAAATCCCCTGCCTCGGGGTAACTCTCGATTCTGCCCTATCTTTCAAACCGCACGTCCAAACCCTTGCCACCTCCTGTTGCCTCCAACTCAAAAATATTGCCAGAATCCGTCCCTTCCTCAGCCCGCAATCTATTAAAACTCTTGTGCATGCCCTCATCATCTCCCGCCTCGATTACTGCAACACCCTCCTCTGTGGCCTCCCCGCTAACTCTCTTGCACCACTCCAGTCTGTCCTCAACTCTGCTGCTTGGCTAATCCACCTTTCTCCTCGCTACTCCCCTGCTTCACCCCTCTGCAAATCCCTCCACTGGCTCCCAATTCCCCAACGAATCCAGTTCAAACTACTAACACTGACCTACAAAGCCGTCCACAACCTGTCCCCTCCCTATATCTCTGAACTAATCTCCCACTATCTTCCCTCACGTAATCTCCGGTCCTCCCAAGACCTCCTTCTCTCCTCCACACTTATTCGTTCCTCACACAACCGCCTCCAAGATTTCTCCCGAATATTCCCCATCCTCGGGAATTCCACGCCTCAACACGTCCGAATATCCACCACCCTCGGATCCTTCAGACGGAACCTGAAAATCCATCTCTTCAGGAAAGCCTACAGCCTGCAATAACCATTCTGCCACCTCACCAACCGCCTGAGCTTCCGCCATGTCACCGACCACCTGAGCTGCCGCCACGACCACCCGAGCTGCTGCCATGCCCACCGGAGCTGCCGCCTCACCACCACCAGTGCTGCAGCACACCAACCTCCTGTCTCTTCCCCACTATCCTGAAGAATTGAAGTCCGCAAAGACAGGGTCCTCTCCCCTGTGTACCAGTCTGTCACTGTAAATTTGTTTACTGTTAACGATATCTATAACCCTTTATGTAACCCCTTTTCACATGTACAGCACCATGGAATTAATTGTGCTATATAAATAAATAATAATAATAATACTTGCTAACATGGGAGATCAGTTGAGTGATCTTAGCCAGATCGTCAGGTGGCCTGCCAGAGAAGAAGACTTTAGGTACCGTCACACTGAACGATATCGCTAGCGATCCGTGACATTACAGCGTCCTGGCTAGCGATATCATTCAGTTTGAAACGCAGCAGCGATCAGGATCCTGCTGTGATGTCGTTGGTCGCTGCAGAAAGTCCAGAACTTTATTTAGTCGCTGGACTCCCTGCAGACATCGCTGAATCGGCGTGTGTGACGCCGATTCAGCGATGTCTTCACTGGTAACCAGGGTAAACAACGGGTTACTAAGCGCAGGGCCGCGCTTAGTAACCCGATGTTTACCCTGGTTACCAGCGTAAAAGTTTTTAAAAAAACACTACATACTTACCTTCCGCTGTCTGTCCTCCGGCGCTGTGCTTCTCTGCACTGACTGTGAGTGCCGGCCAGCCGGAAAGCACAGCGGTGACGTCACCGCTCTGCTTTCCGGCCGCTGTGCTCACAGTCAGTGCAGAGAAGCACAGCGCCGGAGGACAGACAGCGGAAGGTAAGTATGTAGTGTTTTTTTTTTTTACTTTTACGATGGTAACCAGGGTAAACATCGGGTTACTAAGTGCGGCCCTGCGCTTAGTAACCCGATGTTTACCCTGGTTACCGGCATCGTTGGTCGCAGGAGAGCTGTCTGTGTGACAGCTCTCCAGCGACCAAACAGCGACGCTGCAGCTATCGACATCGTTGTCGGTATCGCTGCAGCGTCGCTGAGTGTGAAGGTACCTTTTGTCTGTCTGTTTGGCCTATTCTTTAGCTGCCCTGCTGTCTCAGGGAAATGCAAAAACTGGTCTCAAGGTCAAAAGAGCCTCCTCAAGTGAGGATTTGTTGACATCTCTGTGGCCATGCTTTGATTAGGCCAGCATCAGAGGAGAAAATGCAAATACTGAGGGTACATGCTAAGTTGGTTACCTAGTTACATAGGATGAAAAAATACCGCGGTCCATCAAGTTCAACCTTTCTGCACCAATTACACATTTTGTCACTAAATTATCTATAACCATAATGTTCTGTACTGAGGAAATCATCCATCCCTTGTATAACAGCTGTTATAGAGTCGGCCATTACTACCTCTTGTGGTCGGCATTCCACAGTCTGACTGCTCTAACTATAAAGAACCCTTTCCTATTTAGCTGCCGGAATCACCTTTCTTCCTCCAGTAATGAGCGCCCCCTGGTGCTTAGTAAGGTCTTTGGAAGGAATAAGTCATGTGCCGTCCTCTGTACTGACCACACATGTATTTATACATATACATTTCTAAGCTAAACAAGCCCAACTTTTCCAACCTCTCCTCATATGAGAGGCCTTCCATCCCTTGTAATAATTAATCTATTGCCCGTCGTTGAACTGATTCTAACTTCTGAATATTTCCTTTTTAGAGTGTGAGGCTCAAATTTGGATCCCATTTGCTAGACGTGGTCTCAAGTGATTTATAAAGGGGTAACAATACGTTGGGATAGGGGGATTTTCTCGCTCTTTTTATACATCCTAAAATCCTATAAGCTTTTGCGGCTGCTACTTGACATTGAGTACTGCTGCACAGCTTGCTTGTAACCAGACTGGGGGTCCTTCTGTTCTGTAGTCCCGAGTATACTCCCATTTAATGTATATGCAGCAGTAGGATTACGCCGTCCTCGGTGCATTACTCTACCTTTATCAATATTACACCTCAACTGCAGAGTGTTTGCCCTTTAGACATCTTATCCAGATCGTTTTGCATGTTAAGGGGAAATTTTCACTATTGTTACCTGGGGCATAACTTTGGAATGGAGTGGCACAGAAGAAAAAGAAAACCTGTTCCAGAACCAGTAGAGAATGCACACCGCTCCCGCCATGCGTTCTCCTGCTTCCTGTGATGTAACAAACATAGCAGCTCCTTCTCTTCCATCTGCTGGCGTCATCTTGATTGACAGCCGGCTCTTCGCTGCGTTAGGCTGAGCTGGATGATAATTAACATCATGTCAACAGAGCAAAGCGGAAGAGAAGGAATGGCTCTGTCGATTTCCCATCACCGGCAGGAGCCGTCCATGACTACTCTGAGCCAGAAGAGATAGTCGCAGGGCAACTACCTGCTGATAAGTGATCTGCCCCATAGGGAAAGTAAAAAAATCTCCTGAATAACCCCTTAACTATTCTCCCTCCTCATGGACGGTAGCAGGAAAATCATAAAAGGCAAGAATACTGAATAAAACAGCAGATGCGTCTGTCGCAGGACCACAAGCTCTGTGTCGTACTTACTTTTCTTCTCGCTCTCCTCATCAGACTGAACTTTATCAGTTGTGTAAAAGAGAGCAGGATTAGTTTCTGTTTCACTTCTTTTCACTTCTTGTAATTCACCAGCCTTACTTTAACCCCTCGCCAGCCAAGTGCAGCTTATTCAGCCTGAGGCCGGTAACGCCCAACGGAGGCATTTTCCATTTTTGCCCTATAATTTTCCAAGAGCAGATGACATTGCCGCATAAGGGCTTGTTTTTTTTTTAACTATAGTTTAGAATGGCACCATTCATTTTATTTTAGAATGTGATGTGACAGGGAAAGAAAAATCAAAGTAGAATGTAATGGTGCAAAAAAAAAAAAAATCCACTATTTCTTGTTTTGTAGGACATTGGCAATTGCCTTGTGGTAGGTAGGTGACTGGGCAATTAGTACAATAAAGGAATGATGCCCCAGGATCAAATCACTTCAATGTAGCTTTCAGATATTGATGGCGGCGCTGCCACTAGTTGGAAAAAAAAAAATCTTATCCCCCATGGTGGATTATACCTTCTCCTACGACACACAGCAGTGGAGCAAAATAATCTGAAACAAGTTACAACCAGGATCCATCATAACCTAAACTCGGAGAAGATAATAGTGCCTTAATTAAAGAAAGCTAAATTGAGCCAAAGTGGGCGATTGTAAAACCTTACGACCCCGGCAGCCATTAGCGGAGGACATGGTGCCAATCTTGTAGAACTTGGTGAAGATGCCCAAGTGGCAATTGTAGAGTGTACTTGCTATTTCCTCCCCAGACAATTGCTGTGGGACATTATGTATATATTACTTCCTCCCCATTGGGGAGGTGCCTGAGCAACCTTCTTGTTTACAGTCTATGTTGTGCAAGGTCACATTCCAGTGCAAGTCCTGTTTGTTTGCATACTAGTGCAAATCCTGCCTGCTGCACTTTAGTGTAATTACTGCCTGCTACACTCTGATGCAAATCCTGCCTGCTGCACTCTGATGCAATTCCTGCCTGCTGCACTCTGATGCAAATCCTGCCTGCTGCACTCTGACACAAACTGTTGCACTCGGATACAACTTGGTCAGCTGAACTCTGATGCAAGCTCTGCCTGCTGCTCCATCCAGTCTGTCCAGCTGCTGCGCGACCATTGGTCTGTCCTGGACTGGCACCTGGCGTGCATCGGGAGCCAAGTCTAACCTCACCATCAGAGGCTCTAGTGAACAGTCCGGTGATCGCTTAGTCACGCCCCTCCAGGCCCGTGGCACAGTGGTTCCACAAACCACGTCCGTGACAGTTTAAAATAAATCTCTGTATTTTTTTTGTCCATTTCTTCCATTCCCTATCAAGGTGCATTTTAATTTTCTCATTGACAGGGAATGTACGCCTTCTCTTTTGCTCCAAACCCCGAAACATGATGTCCTGGACTGTTCTAGTAATGGCTGGAGCAAGGCCGCCCAACCCCCTCAACCAAGGCCTGAGCGGAGGCCAGCATGACAGGGGGTTGGAGGAGGGGTATTTAGGGTAATTGGGAGGAGGGACTAGGTATGGGGGGTAATATGGGGATAGCTGGGGGTGGGGCCTGTTAGTTCCCGCTCTTCAAGCCCCCGGAGCACATCTCCTACCATGTCGGCGTTGGAGCGGGTCTTGGAGAGCCTCAGGGCAGCGGCTGCCTCGCACCCTGATGGCTGGCTGGAGGCGCAGGTGGCAGGAATCCTCGGAGGGAGCACGGCGGTGGCAGCGGCGTCTCCACTGGAGCGGCGGGCCCGGAGATGCAGGCCCCCGGAGAGACTGTCCCCGGATATGGCTCCCAGGGGCCCCCGCAGGCGCAGGAGCCCCTCCAGGGACCCTCCAGGCCGGGCGCCAGTGAGTAGCGGTGCCAGCAGGCCCTGGCCTGGGAGGAATCCTATCGCCGGGCGGGCCCCATAGGCGGCTGCTGGGTCTCAGTCTCGTGCTAGCAGGGGGGCGGAGCCAGCGCGCGCCGGGCAGCGAGGGAGGCGCAGCAGTGCGGGGGGCCGCATCGGCGATGCTCCTGTCGCACGGCCTGTCCCTCTTCATGTAAACAGCGGTGGAGCCAGCGGGGGGGCGGACGGTGATGGGCAGCTCAGCTATTTGCTGGTCCTGTCACCGGGAGCTGGGATTTATCCTGCACAGCTGGACAACAGCGGGGGCGCAGCAGCGTTGCCTGATCAGGCGTTGGGTGCACAGTGGGACTCGGCCGGAGGCTCAGGATTGGCAAGCACTCCGTCCAGAAGCGGAGGGACACCCCATTCTTCAGCAGCAGCACCGGGTTATGCATATGAGGCGCAGCGATCGCAGCAGGTTTCGCCGAGTCAAGTGTTCGGGCAGCAGGGACGCCAGGAGACCGGTATTCCGGCTGGAGGGGTCACAGTCTCCTCCCAGCCCGGTGAGTCTATGTCTGTGTCTAGTCCAGCTATTCAAAATGTTTCCGTACCGGTTGCTGGTGGTACGCGGGGTAGTATGGCTTGTGCAGATGTGGCGAATAGGGCTGCCGTTGCGGGGGGGGAGGGCAGGTGTGCAGGAGGTGTTAGAAAGCGTACAGGCTTTATTGGCTAGGTTGGAGAGGAGTTTATTGGAGCAGAGGCAGCTAGCTGCTTGGGTAGCCCCTTGCGGGCCCGCGGTTGGTGTGGTGGCGACAACGCAGGTGCAGGCATCGCCGGTCTCTGTGTCGGTGCAGACGGAGAAGGAATGCAGGATGCATCTTGATGATAGGGCTCACGGGGAAGTCTATGTATGTTTTGAAGGTCCTCTGGGGGCCCATCTTAAAAAGGAAGTGAAAGAGAAAATCGGTAAAGATGAGTACGTTGAGATATTTTCGTTGCTTCCGCTGGAGAAGTTTCATTTGGATAAGGGCAAAAAAGGGGAAAGCAAGAAAGAGGATGAGGAAAAACGGAGGCGGCATCGGTGAGGCTTATCGGGTTTATGGGGGGCAGACATGGCTCAGGTATGATTAGCAATTTCGGCAGTGAAAAGCTATCCGGACGGCCATAAGGTGGGATCAGAAGGATATCGGATTGTGGCTGAGGGTCATGGCGCAGTATAAATTTGGGCATTCCTTTCATGGGGGATCCGGATCCTCGGGTCAGGCTAACCAGGCCGGAGGTTCGGGTTCCGGGGCCCAGTCAGGTAATTCCGGAGAGCGTAAGCCGGGTTTATGCTGGCAGTTCAATGAGGGGCAATGCAAGTTTGGGGCCAACTGAAAATTTAAGCATCTCTGCTCCCATTGTAGCGGCTCCTCGCATGGGGCCGCAAAATGTTTTAAAAAAGGCAATCCCAAGTCAGGAGCTGGTAATACCCAAGGGGGCGACTCCAGTGAGTTTGGAAAAAATTGCCCCTTATCTAAGTAGATACCCGGATAAGGAGAAGGCCAAATTACTATTTTCAGGTTTTAGGGATGGTTTCGTGATACCGGCGCCTAATTTTGTAGTGCCGCAAGGGGTTAAAAATTTACGTTCTGCCTTGTTGCACAGTGCGGTGGTCACTGAAAAATTAGGGAAGGAAGTGTTGTTGGGTCGTATGGTGGGCCCGTTTGAGGTACCACTGTTGCCGGATTTAGTGGTGTCACCGCTTGGGGTTGTGCCTAAGAAGGAGCCAGGAAAATTTCGTCTGATTCATCATTTGTCCTACCCGCGTGGGTTGTCCGTCAACGATGGTATAGCACCGGAGCTTTGCTCGGTGGTATATGTATCTTTTGATGAAGTGGTGGCTTGGGTGCGCAGGTCTGGAAAAGGGGCGCTGTTGGCGAAAACGGACATTGAATCAGCTTTTCGTTTGTTGCCGGTTCACCCCTCCAATGTTAGACTGTTAGGTTGTTTTTGGAATGGGGTTTTTTTCGTGGACAGGTGCTTACCGATGGGTTGTTCCTTGTCCTGTGCTTTATTTGAATCGTTTAGTTCATTTTTGGAGTGGGTGGTCCGTGATGTGTCCGGTTGTGATTCTGTTATACACTACCTGGACGATTTTTTGTGCGTCGGCCCTGCAGGGTCCGATCGTTGCCGGAGGTTGTTGAGCGCGGTTCAGTGGGTGGCTGATCTTTTCGGTGTCCCGTTGGCACCGGGAAAGACTGAAGGCCCAGACACGTGTCTTTCATTTTTGGGCATCGTGATTGACACGGTGCGGTGGGAGTTTCGATTGCCGATGGAGAAGGTGGAAGGTCTTCGGGCTGAAGTGGCTAGGGCCTGTCGTTTAAAAAAGTTGTCTTTGCGCGAGGTGCAGTCATTGTTGGGGAAGCTTAATTTTGCATGTCGGGTCTTGCCCATGGGCAGAGTTTTTTCCAGAAGGTTAGCTAGTGCTACGGCTGGAGTGCGTGCCCCTCATCATTTTATCAGATTGTTGGCAGAGGTGAGGGAGGATTTGGTAGTTTGGAATAAGTTTTTGACGGACTATAATGGGCGCTCATTGATCATGGATGAGGTGATGGATAGCGACACGCTGGAGTTGTTTACGGACGCCGCGGGTGGCATTGGTTTTGGAGCATATTTTCGGGGGCAGTGGTGCGCGGAACAATGGCCTGAGGCTTGGATTGCTGCCGGCTTGGTCAGGAATATCGCATTGTTGGAGATTTTTCCCATCCTTGTGGCGGTCCATTTATGGCAAAAAGACTTCCGTAATAGGCGTGTGCGCTTTAATTGTGATAACATGGGTGTTGTTTGCGCTATCAACGGGTTTTCGCGGCTTCGCCTCCTGTGGTGCGTGTGCTGAGGCAGTTGGTTTTGTCATGCTTAGCGTTGAATGCGCATGTGACGGCATCTCACGTGCCAGGTTCTCACAATTCAATTGCTGATTCTCTTTCTCGTTCGCAGTTCAGCCGTTTCCGATTGTTGGCCCGGAGGCAGAAGTCGTCGGCTTGAGTTGCCCTGCGGAGCTTTGGCAGGTGGTGTTCGAGACGCTGAAGGTTTGATTAGGTCTTCGCTGGCACCTAGGACTTGGGATGCCTATCAGGCAGTGTGGTCGTCCTCATTGGCGGCAGGGCATTATGAGGCGAGTGCAGAGGATCAGGTGGGGGCATTATTATCCTGGTTAAGTGTGTGGGCATCGGAAGGTTGGTCCGCAGCTAAGGTGTCACGTACTTTGGTGGCGCTAGCCTTTGGTTTTAAATTAAGGGGGCAGAGAGATCTGTCCAAGGTCTTTTTGGTAAAGCAGGCGGTAAAAGGTTTTTGGAGGCGTCAGGGTCCTGGGGATACTAGGCGCCCGGTTTCGTTTGCTTTGTTGGAGCGTTTGGGGGAGATTTTGCCTTTGGTATGTTCGTCGGAATTTGAATGCAGTCTCTTCAGGTTGGCATTTTCGTTTGCATTTTTCGGGGCGCTCAGACTTGGGGAGCTGGTTGCTCCCAGTAAACATGTGTTTGGGGGCATTCTAGCAAGGGACATGTTATTGTCTCCCGATAGGGTGGAATTTTGGTTGCGGAGGTCAAAAATGGATCAGGAAGGTCGGGGTCAGAAAGTGGTATTGGGGAAGGTTGCGAGTTCGGTTATGTGTCCGGTGAGTTGTTTAGCTAATTTTTGTAGGCTGAGGCCAAAGGGGGATGGTGCTTTATTGTGTCATGTCGATGGTACGTTTCTGTCCAGATATCAATTTACGGTGGTTTTCAGGAAGGCGTTGAGATTGTTGGGGCTGGACAGTTCGTGCTTTGCTCCTCACTCTTTTCGGATCGGGGCGGCAACGGAGGCTGCATTGGGCGGTTTGGGTAGTGAGGACATTCGCCGAATTGGGCGGTGGCAGTCCAATAGGTACCGTAGTTATGTTAGGCCTCATCGGGTGACCGCAGAGCAGTAATGCCTCGTGATCTGGGGGTATTTGCCTGCCTTAGGCTACGTTCACACTAGCGTTCGGCCAGTATGCGTCGCGCTAGCGTCGGGCGACGCAGTGGCGACGCACGCGTCATGCGCCCCTATGTTTAACATGGGGGACGCATGCGTTTTTGCTTGTTGCGTTTTCCGACATGTGCGTCTTTTTTGACGCTAGCGTCGGACCAAGAAAACGCAACAAGTTGCATTTTTCTTGTGTCCGATTTTCGTCAAAAAACGATGCACGCGTCGAAAAACGCAGCGTTTTTTCGTGCGTTTGCATGCATTTTTCGGTGCGTTGCCGACGCAGCGGCGCACAACGCTAGTGTGAACGTAGCCTCAATGGTTTGTTTAAGTGTTGTTTTTTTGTTGTTTCAGGGTCTCCGCCGGTTTTGGTGTGGATCTTCGGTCACTCGTACGTTCACTGGGGAGCCTTGCGTGCGGATTTGCGGAGAGAGGGGAGACAACTGGGTTTTGAGCGAGCAGTGGCTGTGGTTCGGTGGTTGGGTTTCCGAGGTATGCTCTGGAGCAGAGTTCTGAAAGAGGTGCACAACAGCGCGAGTTTGGACAGGGCACCGGGTATTCTGGTGTTACACGCCGGGGGGAACGACCTTGGGGTATGACCTTTCCGGGAATTGGTTAGGGACATCAAGCAAGATTTTTTGCGGTTGTGGGTGTTGTATCCTGGCCTTACTGTTGTTTGGTCGGAAATTGTGCCACGTTCTCGGCGGAACATGCGATCTTGTGTTAAAATTAACAAGGCCCGGGTGAAGGTGAACAGGGCGGTGTCGGCGTTTGTGTCCCGGAACGGGGGTGTGGCAGTGCGACATTTCGAATTAGAAAAGGGTGAAGGTGGTTATTGGTTGGCGGACGGTGTGCATTTGAATGTGGTGGGTAGTGATATTTGGGCTTTAGGCCTGCAAGAAGGGATTGAAAGGGCCATGGCTTTTCGGTTTGGGGGGTCTCGGGCCTTTGAGGTGGTCATCGGCCCTTGTTGTGGTGGCTGGGGGAAGTTGGTGGAAATTGGTTCTGGGGATCCATCGGCATATGGGTTCCCTGTTTTTCGGAGTTAACAGGTTTTGGATCTGGTGAATTGTGGTGGGGACTTTTGGCTGGGCTGGCCGAATCCCCGTCAAGTTTTCGTGAACAGTTAAACCCTTGGGTTTATTGGTGCTCCCGAGCCAGGGTGGTAAGGGCTGGGAGTAATTATGTGTTTACAGTTATGTTTTGGATATTCGCCAGATCCTTTGTAGCTTCAAGGACTCCTCCTAGTATAAGAGTAATATTTACATTGTGGTTAATTGTTACTTTTTTGCCCCACTGTACAATAAATATTTAGTCAGTCAGCAATAGTGCAAGTTCCACCACTTAAAAAGATGAGAGGTGTCTGTAATTTACATCATAGGTAGACCTCAACTATGGGAGACAGACTGAGAAAAAAAAATCCAGAAAATCACATTGTCTGTTTTTTTTTTAATCATTTTATTTGCATATTATGGTGGAAAATAAGTATTTGGTCAGAAACAAAATTTCATCTCAATACTTTGTAATATATCCTTTGTTGGCAATGACAGAGGTCAAACGTTTTCTGTAAGTCTTCACGAGGTTGCCACACACTGTTGTTGGTATGTTGGCCCATTCCTCCATGCAGATCTCCTCTAGAGGAGTGATGTTTTTGGCTTTTCGCTTGACAACACGGACTTTCAACTCCCTCCAAAGGTTTTCTATAGGGTTGAGATCTGGAGACTGGCTAGGCCACTCCAGGACCTTGAAATGCTTCTTACGAAGCCACTCCTTCGTTGCCCTGGCGGTGTGCTTTGGATCATTGTCATGTTGAAAGACCCAGCCATGTTTCATCTTCAATGCCCTTGCTGATGGAAGGAGGTTTGCACTCAAAATCTCACGATACATGGCCCCATTCATTCTTTCATGTACCCGGATTAGTCGTCCTGGCCCCTTTGCAGAGAAACAGCCCCAAAGCATGATGTTTCCACCACCATGCTTTACAGTAGGTATGGTGTTTGATGGATGCAACTCAGTATTCTTTTTCCTCCAAACACGACAAGTTGTGTTTCTACCAAACAGTTCCAGTTTGGTTTCATCAGACCATAGGACATTCTCCCAAAACTCCTCTGGATCATCCAAATGCTCTCTAGCAAACTTCAGACGGGCCCGGACATGTACTGGCTTAAGCAGTGTGACACGTCTGGCACTGCAGGATCTGAGTCCATGGTGGCGTAGTGTGTTACTTATGGTAGGCCTTGTTACATTGGTCCCAGCTCTCTGCAGTTCATTCACTAGGTCTCCCCGCGTGGTTCTGGGATTTTTGCTCACCGTTCTTGTGATCATTCTGACCCCACGGGGTGGGATTTTGCGTGGAGCCCCAGATCGAGGGAGATTATCAGTGGTCTTGTATGTCTTCCATTTTCTAATTATTGCTCCCACTGTTGATTTCTTCACTCCAAGCTGGTTGGCTATTGCAGATTCAGTCTTCCCAGCCTGGTGCAGGGCTACAATTTTGTTTCTGGTGTCCTTTGACAGCTCTTTGGTCTTCACCATAGTGGAGTTTGGAGTCAGACTGTTTGAGGGTGTGCACAGGTGTCTTTTTATACTGATAACAAGTTTAAACAGGTGCCATTACTACAGGTAATGAGTGGAGGAAAGAGGAGACTCTTAAAGAAGAAGTTACAGGTCTGTGAGAGCCAGAAATCTTGATTGTTTGTTTCTGACCAAATACTTATTTTCCACCATAATATGCAAAAAAAATTATAAAAAAACAGACAATGTGATTTTCTGGATTTTTTTTTTCTCAGTTTGTCTCCCATAGTTGAGGTCTACCTATGATGTAAATTACAGACACCTCTCATCTTTTTAAGTGGTGGAACTTGCACTATTGCTGACTGACTAAATACTTTTTTGCCCCACTGTATGTGGTAAATAAAAGGCTGCTGTGGCCAAATTATTCCAAAGATAATTCTTGTCATGTGTTTTTGTGTGAATGGGAGTGTGGAGGGGTAACGGAGGAAAAGGGAGGTGTTCAAGGGTGAAAGGTGCTCACCCGGTATACCCAGTTGTCAAGGGGTTTTCGTGTCTGATGTCCCCATGGTTGCCCTGATGGCTCTAACTTGTCTGTGTCTTCCGCCAGAAAAGACGGCCTACCCCCGTATCACTGTCCGAGGAGACAGACGAGGAGTCTGATACATTTCTATCCTGCAATTTTACTGATCCATCTGAATCATATGCCTGCCGTTTTTTCCCCTCTTTTTGCCCCTCTCCTGCTTAATTAGAAATTTCAAGGAGTCTTTAACTTCTGATTTAAGTATGGATTTTAGATCCATAGCAAAGCTGAGGGTTTCTTCAGAGATGGTCTCATACACCCGGACATACCTAGTCTCTTTATATACAGTTCTGGCAAAAATTAAGAGCCCACCACATCAAAGCCCTGTCATGGGCAGCCCAAACTCCAGGCTTGAACCCCATTGAAAACCTCTGGAATGTAATCAAGAGGAAGATGGATAGTCACAAGCCATCAAACAAAGAACTGCTTACATTTTTGCGCCACAAACAGTGTGAAAGACTGGTGGAAAGCATGCCAAGACGCATGAAAACTGTGATTAAAAATCATGGTTATTCCATAAAATATTGATTTCTGAACTCTTCCTTAAAACATTAGTATTGTTGATTGTAAATGATGATGACCTTGTTTTCTTTGCATTATTTGAGGTCTGAAAGCACTTGTATTTTTTTTTTTTAATTTTGACCCTTTCTCCTTTTCAGAAAAAAATACAAAATGCATTGCTTGGAAATTCAGAGACATGTTGTTAGAAGTTTATAGAATAAAAGAACAAATGCACAGACCCGGCATGTCCCGGCGCACTCAGTGTGGCACTCTAGCATTCCAGGCGTGTCCATACCTGGGGCCTCGTGTCGGCAAGAGACTTTTACCAAGAGGTCTCTGCCTGCATGCCTGACCTCTTGGCCAGAAGTGGTATCTTCAGTTCGGAAGGCATCCTGTCCATGCACACCCTCAAGACCTGGGTAAGTCCTAAACGTATCCCTCTTCTAGGCTCCCTCAAGGACAAGAAATCAAACTGATGCGGACAGTTAACGCCCTTTTATTCAGTAGGTTTCCTGTCCTTGATGGTCTGGTACCTTCCCTCAGGTGCTGCTGTCGTGGGAGAAGTGGAAAATACTGCATTATAGGAGGGCTTGACCTTAATGGGGGTGCGGCGCCCCCAAGGGCTGTGGGGTACTCGGATCCGGGCCCTTCTTCTGTTCTCAGTGAGGATGTCACGGTGGCTGACCCAGTCCATGGCCCTAGGGGAATGTCCATTGATGAAATGGGGGAAAGGTTTTTAAAGGGATAATGTTCGTGACGCCAGCTGTGGTATTCGGTCAGGGTGGCCGACGCTGCTTAGGGGTCTGCTGGGGTGATGTTATGGCAGCTAGATGGTATACCTTCCCACAGGTGAAGTGTATCCCCAGGGCTTCCCAGAGTGTAGATAGTGGATGGTGGGTGATGTAAGGCGCAATGACTAACGAGGACACAAGGTTGCGGTCTCTTTACCTTTACTGAAGGCTTCAGCATCCACAGTCCAGGGTAGGGACCACAGGGCAGGCATAGTCCGGCTGTTCTGAAGGCAAATCCAGAGTCCAGGTTGAATTCGATAGCCTTCCTCTAGCGCTTGGGCGTTGTAGTCCCTCCCTGCTGAGCAACTCGGTAAGGTCCTCACAACTATTGTAGATGTTAAGTCTCTTCTCTCTGTCCCCCTGACGGATAGGACAAACCCGTATGACTGGTGGCCTGAGGCTTTTTATAGGGACCCTAGAGACGCCCCGGCCCCCACAAGTTGCCACCCTGCCTCCTGGGTATATGGTCGGGAAGTCAACGTAGAATCACCTGTCCTGCCAGTCTCTGAAGTAATGGCATAGAGATCCTTACTCCCTCGGTGTTCTGGCTACCGGTGGTGCGCTTCAGAAGGAGGCAGCCTGCTTCTAGCTGGTCTCCCACTGATGTTCCTCTCCTGTTGCTATGACTTCGTTGCTCACTCACTGCAACACAATTGCTTTCAATGTCTCCTCCTTGGGATGCTGCCGCATGGGATGCAGGCGCAGCTCCGTGTACCCTCGTCTTCCGCTGGCCGCAGTCTGGAGCTGGCTGGAACCCACTCCAACCAGCCTCTGCCAAACTCGGTCGGGACTCACTGACTATCTCCTACTCCCTCCAGTCAGCTTCTGTCTAACTTCCTAACCAACCCACCAGTTTTACCTAAGTGTGAGGAGTGCCCTAGTAGACAGAAGCATGGCTCCCCCTGGCGGACTGGAGTGTGAAGTGTGTTTTGTGGTTGTGATACCCGGACAGAAGATCTCCTTCATTGCCTTCAGACGTAACATCACTCCCCCTGGTGGAAGAATAACATTACTGCAACGACCAGGACTCTGGGGTGCTGCAGGGGCATGCTAAGCTAACTTCTCAATATTTCTTAACACAGAAGGATAAAAACACCAAGGTTACTTACCGGTAGCTGGTTTTTCTGGAGCCCATGACAGCACACCTGAGAGAGGGGATCCGCCCAGTCAGGACAGGAAACCTACTGAAATAAAAGGGCGGTACCTCTCCCTCGCTTCAGTTGGTTTTCAGAGCATGAGAGGCCCCCTTGGTTAGTTCACATGGCAATCTACCATCACATTATAATAATAACAGAAAAACACCCAGTTAAAAGTGCACACCAAAGGGTGAAAAAAAGGGGGGAATATAAAGGTGCTGTCATGGGCTCAGGAAAAAACGGCTACCGGTAAGTAACCTTGATGTTTTCCCATCTCCCAAGACAGCACACCTGAGAGCTTTTTGGAGAAAGGAACACCATAGGGAGGGACCACCGCTTGCAGCACCCTTCTACCAAAGGTAAGGTCAGTAGAGGAGGATAAATTCAGTCGGTAGTGTTTAAAGAAGGTAGACGGTGATGACCATGTAGAGGCCTTACATATCTGATCAATCGATACCTCTGCTTTTTCAGCCCAGGAACCAAAACCAATCACCAAACCAAAGGATGCACCAGGAAGACCAGACTGGATCAAGATATATTCCTTTGTTAATTTATTATCAAGCAGCGATACAATATATAAAAAACTACCGTTAAAAAATATTTAATAAAAATACAAAACAATCATGCAAAAAAGTGTGCAGCACGGGACGGCATATAAAAATGAATATACGGATACCCAACAGCACAATAATAGTTATTATTTATATATCCGTGCAAGGTAAGTATTACCCACAATCGGGGTATATTAGTTCCCTGAAAAATTGAGTGACACAATGTGGAAACAATTAAAAAAAAAAAAAAAAAAAAAAAAAAAACACTCCAAAATTTATGTGCAATATATGCAAAAAAGTGCTGAAGTGCAAATAAATTCAAAGACCACAATTGTTTTAACCATCAGGGTTGTTTCCAGACCCTGCACAGTGCTGATAGAGACAAAGTGCTAAGTGCTGAACTATAACAGATTTCAGGGAAAAATAGTGGATATTACCTTATGGCACCGCGCCGTCCTGAGTACACGCACACACCCGACGCGCGTTTCGGAACTAAATTCCTTCGTCAGGGGGTGGTGTTAGGACCAAGAAACTGTGTTTATATAGTGCACACAAACAAATCACCCTGGGTGCCGGAGTATTTCCGGGTCAAAGTTCACATATGCACAGAGGAACACACCCATCAGTGCATCGCTGATGATGCCGGCCTGGACACTGTCCGCGCGTGCGCGGCCGGGTGAATCCTGAAACCCCATACCCCCACACCACGAGACCGGACGTACGGGATAGTGACCCGATGTTGCCAAGGTGATCGCAATGTAAGAGGCAGGGGATCACAGACGCAGGCCACGCATGCGCACTGGCCAGGACACACACCATGAGCGGTGCAACATGAGAATGGGCTACTGTAACCTCAAAATATGGGGCAATATTAATCACAGGCATTAAATCTATCATTTACATATGATGGAATAGCAGAAAAAAAGAGAGAAAAAAAACTACATACTTACCTACCGCTGTCTGTCCTCGGCGCTCTGCTTCTCTGCCCTGTGTAGGCACAGTGGCCGGAAAGCAGAGCGGTGACGTCACCGCTCTGCTTTCCGGCTGCCCGGCGCTCACAGCCAGAGCAGAGAAGCAGAGCGCCGGGGACAGAGCGGTAGGTAAGTATGTAGTGGTTGTTTTTTTTACTTTAACGATGGTAACCAGGGTAAACATCGGGTTACTAAGCGCGGCCCTGCGCTTAGTAACCCGATGTTTACCCTGGTTACCAGCGAAGACATCGCTGAATCGGTGTCACACACGCCGGTTCAGTGATGTCAGCGGGAGAGCCAGCGACGAAATAAAGTTCTGGCCTTTCTGCCCCGACCAGCGATATCACAGCAGGGGCCTGATCGCTGCTGCCTGTCACACTGGACGATATCGCTAGCCAGGACGCTGCAACGTCACGGATCGCTAGCGATATCGTCCAGTGTGACGGTACCTTTAGCCTTTTATGACTTAGGTAATCTACTTTCTGGTTTTCGACCCCCTTTATGTGCAGAGCTGTGAGGGACAGTTGGTGGGATTCTGCTAACTGAAGAAGAACAGATGTTGCTCCCATAAGAGAAAGGGACTTTGTTCCCCCCTGGTGGTTGATATAAGCTACCACTGCGTAATTGTCGGATATAATTCTGGTATGACGCCCCTGAAGGATAGGAAGGAAAAGTCTTACTGCCCTTTCTACAGCCCATAACTTTTACATTGGATGTCTGATGTGTTTCTGTATAGGACCAGGATCCCTGTATCGAAAGTGACCCTAGATGTGCACCCCATCCTGTACCACTCGCGTCCGTTGTGATCACGTCTTCTATCGGAGTTAGCCACTGAACCCCTGAGGTCAAGTGATCCCTTACTGACCACCAGATTAGGGAATCTCTGACGCCTACTGAAAGGTGTACTTTTCCCTCCAAACGCCCTTTTAAAAATCTTTGTGTTGACAGGAACTCCCACTGTAATTGCCTCAGGTGAAACTGTGCCCATTTTACAGCAGGGATACAGGATGTTAGTGACCCTAACAGGGACATCGCCTTCCTCAGTGTTATTACAGGCTGCTGTTTCGCCAATTCCACAAGACTTTGTGTTTTGGATACTTTGCTCTCCGGCAGGAGACAAAGTTGGCGCGTGGAGTCCAGAACCAACCCCAGGAAGGATTGAACTTTGTCTGGTGTTAATCTCGACTTGGCGACATTTATTTTCCACCCTAATACTGCTAGGGTTGTAGTCACCTCCTCTATTTGTGCAAGACAGTGATCCACTGATCTCCCTATTACAAGGAGGTCGTCTAGGTACGGGACAATGACTATATCTCGGGAACAGAGGAAGGACATGACCTCTGACATTAATTTTGAGAATATTCTTGGCGCTATCGATAGACCAAATGGAAGGGCAGCATACTGGTAGTGTTTGAGTTGCCCTTGGACAAACGCTGCTACCCTCAGAAATTTTTGATAGTCCCGATGGATTGGGACATGGTAGTAAGTGTCCTTTAAGTCTATAGCTGCCATAAAGCAGTCCGGGAACAGTATTTTTATTGCTGAGTTTACCGACTCCATCTTGAAGGAGTAATTTATTACTGACCGATTGAGTTTCCTTAAGTTGACAATAGTCCTTAATGAGCCATCTGGTTTTCGTATCAAAAAGAGAGGGGAATAAAAACCTTTTCCCTCCTCTTCCCTTGGAACTTCTACTAGGACCTGTTTTAGAACTAGCCCCAATACCTCTGCTTCCAGAAAAGTCTGTCAAGGTGGATGAATAAAGTCTATTTTTAGGCCATCGCTGACGACACTCAATACCCAATGACTGGGGGAAATACTTATCCAGGCGTGGAGAAAGAGAGCCTTCCCCCTACTTCTGGCTTGGCGTCATTGGGAGGGCTTTTTTGCTGCTGTGGAGGGTCCCTTAAACATGTACCCTGAACCTTTTCTATCCCTATAGTCCCAGTTCCTTCTATCTCCCAGAGGCGACCTCTATTAAATTTTCCTCTCCGAAAAGAAGGCCTTCTGATATCCACTTGAAAGCGAGGAAAACCTTTTTTCTTGTCGCCTACTTTTTCTAAAATGTCCTCCAGCTTCTGACCAAAGAGGAATTTGCCATCGCACGGGATGGAACAAAGTCTATTTTTAGAGGATAAGTCCTATGGGCACCCCTTTAACCACAAGGCACGTCTTGCTGCGTTAGGCAATCCCGCTGCCAGTCTTACAGAGTCTGCTGAGGAAGCTAGGACCTCTTCTCTTGGCACCTTAGATTTCAACTGATCCTCTATTTGTTGCAGCCAGACAATAAGGGAGCGGGCAACACACGTTCCGGCTATTGCCGGTTTCAGACCTCCTGCGGCCGCCTCCCAGGTATCTTTTAAAAACGCATCCGCTTTTTTGTCTAAAGGGTCTCTTAGGACCCCCGAATCCTCTAAGGGTAGGGATGACTTTTTTGATGACCTAGCCACCGCACCATCAATTTTAGGGACCTTATCCCATACTTCTGAACAGGGCCGGCTCCAGGTTTTTGAGGGCCCCGGGCGAACGAGTCTCAGCGGCCCCCCCCCCCAACCCCTCCTTTGACACATTCAAAAAATGGCGAAATTCGTGTGGGGGGGGGGGGGTTCACCATTTCATTGCATTTTGTAATTTTTTTCCCCTGTTTTCACAGTATTATATGGGAATATAACGCAGTCAGTCACATCTACAGATCGTACTGCAAAAAGTAAAAAAACAAAATGCTAAATCTGGATAGGACCACAGGGACGGGAAGAAAACGCAACATAAGAAGATGGGAAGGAGACGAGCAATAATAATAATAATAATAATATTAATAAAGTCGCCGGGTCTGCAAAGGGTTAAGAAAGGGGGGTGCCCCGGAATCCCCCTGAGATAACGTCACAGCGGCCCCGGAGCCCCCAAAACCACGTCCAGCACATTACACCCGGCCTGGGGGCAGTGCAGCACCCACATAATCACTGGCACTGCACGCAGCTTTCTGCCCATCTTGCTCCTGAATGAGCTTTATTAATTTGAGGGCGTCAGGCAGCAGACCCAGCGAAGCTCAGCAGCAGCCAGCCTGCATCCCATATTCCACTCTCCCCTCCCCCCCGCAAAGTGCAGCGTTGGGACGGGACCCGGCCTCACCCACCCCCCTCACCGAAGACGAGTCACTGCTTCGCCGGCCCCCTCGTTGTGGACACAGCAGGAGAGGGTGCACCGACCGTGCACCGTCCTCACTGCAGGCTGCAGCTGCTGCTAGTCTTCTCCTCCTGCTTGGCGCTGCCGGACCTGTCCTCTCCTCATGTCCTGGATGGTGGATGCTGGACGGATAGATTCTGGACTGGAGTGGAAGGCTTCAGTGGTGCCAGGCCAGCGAACGGTCCGACTCCGAACGTCTCTCTCTCTGTCATCTCCTTCTTGCTCTAGGATGACGAGCCTGCCGACCGGATGTAACAGGAGAGGAGATGACCCAGCGACCCGGAAGGGTCTTCTGTATCCATGGTGACGCCGGCCCTGCTTCTGAATCATTTTCGTCAAAGGGATACCGTCTCTTAGAAGCTGAGGGAAGGCTACCAGACTTCTCAGGCTTCTTCCACTCTTTTTCTATAAGGGCTTTTACTTTAGCATTAACTGGGAAAGTACGCTTCTTTTTCTCCTCCAAACCACCAAACATAATGTCATCTACCGATCTAGACGCTTTCTCATCCTTAAGGCCCATTGTAGCCCTAACTGACTCCACCAGTTTATCTGTGTTTTCAGTTAGGGTACCGTCACACTATACGATTTACCTACGATCACGACCAGCGATATGACCTGGCCGTGATCGTAGGTAAATCGTAGTGTGGTCGCTGGGGAGCTGTCACACAGACAGCTCTCCAGCGACCAACGATGCCGAGGTCCCTGGGTAACCAGGGTAAACATCGGGTAACTAAGCGCAGGACCGCGCTTAGTAACCCGATGTTTACCCTGGTTACAAGCGTAAAACTAAAAAAAAACCAAACAGCACATACTTACATTCTGGTGTCAGTCAGGTCCCTTGCCGTCTGCTTCCCGCACTCACTGACTGCCGGCCGTAAAGTGAAAGTGAAAGCACAGCCGCTGTGCTCTGCTTTCACTTTACGGCCGGCAGTCACAGTGCGGGAAGCAGACGGCAAGGTACCTGACGGACACCAGAATGTAAGTATGTGCTGTTTTTTTTTTTTTAGTTTTACGCTTGTAACCAGGGTAAACATCGGGTTACTAAGCGCGGCCCTGCGCTTAGTTACCCGATGTTTACCCTGGTTACAAGCGAACGCATCACTGGATCGCATCGCTAGATCGGTGTCACACACACCGATCTAGCGATGACAGCGGGAGATCCAGCGATGAAAGAAAGTTCCAAACGATCTGCTACGACGTACGATTCTCAGCAAGATCCCTGATCGCTGCTGCGTGTCAGACACAGCGATATCGTAACGATATCGCTGGAACGTCACGAATCGTACCGTCGTAGCGATCGAAATGGTATAGTGTGACGGTACCCTTAGAAAGCATGGTCGACCCCCAACATCGCTATCTGAAGAGGAGCCAGACGACATGGAAGAGGATGAAAAGGGAGACAGAGGTTCCTCCTGATATTCCTCGCCAGACTGAGAGGCAGCAGAATCCGAAACAGTCTCTAGGCTTTTGCTACTTCTCTTGTTAAGGACTGATTTTAAAGACCCTTTAACCTCTGCCCTAATCATGGCCCTGACGCTAGAGCAGGGCCGGACTGGGACTGAAATTCAGCCCTGGCATTTGAAGTTACACAGGCCCACTTGTCATATGGTGACTGTATAATATCTTTGTACACTTGTAGATTACAAGAAGTGAGGGGAGTGTAACACGACTATATAACATAATTACAGCTGTATCCAGCATTACAGCTCAGTCCTATTTATGGCTTTTACTTGCAGTACCAAGAAAAGCTGCTACTTTACCTACATAACTGGATCTCGTAGATAATGAACGGATGAGACGACCAAAGGCTATGGAACCTCATTCTGATGCTCCATACACTTTGCCTACAGCCACTTTTGGTTCAGCTGCGCAGCATGAGACCCGGTGACTCTGAAGAGCTCGGTGACTGAGAAGAGCGGTATTGTTACTACCGTCACCGCTCTTCAGAGTCGCTGGGTCTCGCCAGGTCTGGGCTAGTAGTGGGGGTGTCTAATAGACACCTCTCCATTACTTACACCAGGGATTGATAGCAGCTGACATTACGCAGCTGACTTCAACCCTAAAAATCATTACACATACCAGAATTAAATGCTTTGGCGGCTGAGAAAAGCAGTAGAGTTAGCGCTATTCCCAGGCGCCGGGTGCTAACTACAACTGTCATCATCCTTGCCTCATCTCCCTGTTAAGCATTTCTGCTGTATTTACATGTGCTGTTCTCAGGCCACTAAACGAGTTTGATCGACAATACTGAAGTCGTTCACTTGTTTCCCGACCTCTTTACACCAACTGAGAAACAATGAAGGGAACAGAACAATCACAATTAGATCAATCTGTCACCATACAGTATCATGTTATCAGCAGCACATCTGCGATTTACACCGGCGATGTGCTGCTGAGAACAAGGATTTCTGTTCCCACATAAACAATCCAATCACTCGATGAATAGGAAGCATTTTGCTTGTTTAGTATAATACACTCCTCAGTTCTCTATATACAGTGGGGAAAAAAAGTATTTAGTCAGTCAGCAATAGTGCAAGTTCCACCACTTAAAAAGATGAGAGGCGTCTGTAATTTACATCATAGGTAGACCTCAACTATGGGAGACAGACTGAGAAAAAAAAAATCCAGAAAATCACATTGTCTGTTTTTTTATCATTTTTTTTGCATTTTATGGTGGAAAATAAGTATTATACACTCCACATAGTCCTCCATATAGTATAATACACTCCTCATAGACCTCCATATATTAAAATACACTGCAGTTCCTCCATATAGTATAATACACTCCTCAGTCCTCCAAATAGTATAATACATTCCTCAGTCCTCCAAATAGTATAATACATTCCTCATAGTGCTCCATATAGTATAATGCCCCGCCATTATCATCCATGTAGTACAATTCACTTCCCACAGTATAATTCACCCCATAGTTCTTCATATAGTATAATGTATTCCCCATAGTCCACAATACAGTATAAAGCAGCCCACATATAGTATAATGATGCCACCCCAGAGTATAATGCAGCCACCCCACAGAATATATTGTAGCCCCCTGAGTATAATGTAACCCCCAAAGAATATAATGTAGCCCCTGCATATAAAATATATGGTAGCCCCCTCATAGAGCATAATGCAGCCCCCCATAGAATATAACAGCCCTCCACAATAGAATGTAATGCAGCCAGGCCCCCATAGAATGTAATGCAGCACAGCCCCCATAGAATGTAATGCAGCCAGCCCCCATAGAATGTAATACAGCACAGCCCCCATAGAATGTTATGCAGTCAGCCCCCAATAGAATGTAATGCAGCACAGCCCCAATAGAATGTAATGCAGCCTGACCCCATAGAATGTAATACAGCACAGCCCCATAGAATGTAATGCAGCACAGCCCCCATAGAATGTAATGCAGCACAGCCCCATAGAATGTAATACAGCCAGCCCCCATAGAATGTAATGCAGCACAGCCCCATAGAATGTAATACAGCACAGCCCCCATAGAATGTAATACAGCCAGCCCCCATAGAATGTAATACAGCCAGCCCCCATAGAATGTTATGCAGCCCCCCCATCCCAATAGCCCCACAATCCAGTTATCACTCAGTGATATATTTAAAAAAACAAAAAAAAACTCACCTCTCCTCATGCCCAGTGCTGCTCCTGGCTCCGGTCTCAGCAGCTGCAGTCCGCCCGGTCACACAGCAGGTGCACGATGATATGACATCAGTGTCAGCACCGGGCAGAGCGGGGAATGATGGGAGAGGTAGCGACAGCGGACGCTCTCCCCTCCATCAGTGCATTCAACTGTACCGGCGTATAGTTGAATGCGGCAGCGCTGGCGGGGGGGTGAGTCGTCGTCGGTGGGGGTGAGTCAGGGGGGGGGGGGGATGGGGGGGAGTCAGCACTAGCGAGCGGCCCACGACTGCCACCGGCCCTTCTGGCATTTGCCAGAACTGCCCGATGGCCAGTCTGGCCCTGGGCTAGAGGCAAAGTCAGGGGATTCAGCCTGAATAGTTTTTTGGATACAGTCCGCACAAAAGCTTTTCTGCCATTGGACTTCTAGCGGGACTTTACAGAGGGCACATTCTTTGTTCTTTGACTTGGCACTAGCCTTCCTCGGTGCCTAGTAAGCAAGCAGAGAAATGTAGCCCGTGACCAATGTGACATTCACGAAGATCACTCACCACCCGCTGACACTCAAGGGTACCGGATTTTGAGGCTGATCTGGAGTACGGACAACGTCCCTCCTAGAAGCTGAGGAGTCCTGCGACTTTCGGTCCGGGCGACTGCTGCTTCTCCTCTTAGTATGCTGGTGACCAGACATAGCACCTGGTAAGACCTCTTGCTGCTGTTGCTGCTATAATAATGGCTGTTGTGGCTGCTGCTCCAAACAATCTTCCATAATGGAGCTCTGTAGATGTGAGCACTTCCACCGTGGACTCACCACCTTTTAAAGGGTGATCCACTCTGCTCACCGGATCAGAAATTGCTTCTCCCCCACTTTTGCGCCCACCAGGAGACCGACAGAAAAAGCCCAGTGACCCGGCCAGCGTTTGTCTATGGGCGCCACCATCTTGGATCCGGCGAGCAGCACTAATGTCACGCGGGCATGCCCATTCCCAGCGTGCCCTGCGCGCAATGTCTGCCACACACGCGGAAGTTAGGCCAGAGCCGAAGGCAGCCAGCAGAGGGGGAAGAGAGCGGTGTGGCAGCCGCAGAAGAGCCACAGGACTCCAGACTGCGCCAAACCGACGCCCGCATGTGTGCAAAGGCCCCAGGACCTGCGAACGGCGCTTCCACAACCTGAAGGCATACAGGCTATCTGCCTGTTCTTCCAGTGCCGGGACAGGAGTGGGTGAGTCTTCAAAAAACGCTGTGATTTCAGCACTAGGGTTCCCATCAGGACAGGAAACCCAACTGAAGCGAGGGAGAGGTACCGCCCTTTAATTTCAGTAGGTTTCCTGTCTTGACTGGGCGGATCCCCTCTCTCAGGTGTGCTGTCATGGGAGATGGGAAAAACAAGGATTTTTGTGTACTCACCGTAAAATCCTTTTCTCTGAGCCACTCATTGGGGGACACAGGACCATGGGTGTTATGCTACTGCCTCTAGGAGGCTGACACTAAGTAGACATAAAAAAATTAGCTCCTCCCCTGCAGTATACACCCAGACACTGGCTCCAGCTGAACCAGTTCCGTGACAATGCAGTAGGAAAACAAGAACAATATATTAGAGTACACCAACATCAAACCAAAAAACATACTCAAGCCGACAGGCCAACAGGGTGGGTACTGCGTCCCCCAATGAGTGAGAAAAGGATTTTATGGTGAGTACAAAAAAATCCCTGTTTCTCCTTCGCCTCATTGGGGGACATAGGACCATGGGACGTCCTAAAGCAGTCCTTGGCTGGGGAAACCGGCAGGACAGGCCAAACCTCATGCGCCTGGAAATGTATTATCGCCACCTGCAAGATTCGTCTTCCAAAGCTCGCATATGCTGAGGCCTGAGTGTGGAAATTGTAGTGCTTTGAGAAGGTGTGCAGACTGGACCAAGTCACAACCTTGCAAACCTGTTCCGCCGATGCCTGGTGTCAAATGGCCCAGGAGGCCCCCACCGAAAGAGTAGAGTGTGCATTAATCCCCTCTGGGTTAGGCCTGTTGCTGACACAGTAAGACTCTTGAATAGTCAAGCGGATCCACCTGGCTTTTGTGGACTTAGAACCGGCGAGTCCCTTCCTGTGCACCTCAAGAAGGATGAATAAGGCGTCTGTCTTACGGAAGGATGCAATCCATGAGACGTACCTTCTGAGAACCCTTACCAGATCCAGAGTGTGAAGAGCCTTCTCAAAATGGTGTATTGGTGTCGAGCAAAATGAGGGCAGGACAATGTCCTCGTTAAGGTGAAAGGAAGAGACCACCTTGGGTAAGAGACAGAGCCGGTCTGAGAACTACCTTGTCCTGGTGAAAAATTAGAAAAGGAGCTCGATAGGGCGGCTAACTCCAATACCCGCCTGATAGACGTTACCGCGACAAGAAAGGCAACCTTCCTTGAAAGGTGGGTGAGAGACTTCCTGCAGCAGTTCAAAGGGAGACCCCTGAATAACATCCAGGACCAGGTCATTCCCAGGGATCCAAAGGGATTCTATGGGGGGGTACCAAATGGGACACCACCTGAATGAAAGTCAACACCTGCAGTTTGGAAGCGATCCTGCGCTGGAACAAAACAGATAAGGCAGAAATCTGACCTTTGAGGAAACAAAGCACTATGTCTGAGTCCAGACCAGCCAGAAGAAACTCCAGAATGGCCGGGATGGACTAAGCGAGAGAACGACCACGGTCTCTGCACCATGCGAAAAATTATTTCCAGGTATGGTGATAAATGCGGACGGATGCAGGTTTCTGAGCACTAGTAATGGTGGAAACCAGGTGCTGGGCCTCTCTGACCTTTCCCGGAGCCTGCGCACTGCAGTACTTTGCTCTGCCCTCAACAGGGCAGATAAAGTATGCCTGCACCGGAGCGTGAAGACCAGAAGAGGAAGTCATCTGATGAAGAATAGGAGGCGCCGGACCCGCACCAGCAACGCCCCTGGGTGAGTATAATATAACCTCTTTTTTCACCTTTTAGGATACATCGGGGGCTTATCTACAGCATTACAGAATGCTGTAGATAAGCGCCTGATGCCGGTGGGCTTAGCTCACCGTTGATTTTGGGGGTGACAGATTCCCTTTATAGAATGTTCTGATGAAGGTCCTATGACGGACCAAAAATGTTCACACATTTTTGTCTGGATGCACAATAAAAGGAAGCTCTATTTGTTCATATACCGAGTGCCAAGTTTGTTATTATATATTGACGGGTTGGATACCTGACTTGAGCACCAACAGCACCACAACTAAGAGTGCCGTGTTCTTCTACATCAGGCTTCACATGTGGATATGCAGCTGGCCTGGAAAGATGGCCGCAGAGAATTGCACAGGGAAGTCTCATCGTGTGCAAGACACACCAAGAGGAGGGCAGAGCTGGCGCCGTGATGTCATGACATGGGCGGCGCTCCGCTGCAACATCATAAAAATGGGCGGCCTAAAATAGGCCCAAGCCGGGGTCTAAATTTTGTATGCTAGCCGGAATGTGCCCAGGGGAGGCCGTGGGTGATAGTGCTTAAAGAGCTGTTGCAGTACCGCATTCCGGGCCACACTTACTAGAGGTATGCGTCCCGCTATGGAAACCGCCGCAGTACAGGACCCGGACTGTGGAAGCGATCCTGCCGTACAGGTCAGCTGCAGCTTGGAAGGTGCAGGGAACCCACCATTCACTATCTCTTTGACAGAGAGGAGAGGGACCATCCGCTTTCCTTCCATCGCCGCTGTTCAGTCAGTGGCGATGTAGTGGGGGCCGCACGGATGCCATAAGTGCCTCAGGGCATCCAAGGGGTTAACTCCCTGAGGATGGGTCAGGGCTGTTGGTCCGGCACTAAAAGCGGGAAGAGCCTGGATGCAGAGGGGGGTACATGGAGGCGACGCTCCATGTTCCCATCTGTGGTAGGAGTGGGGACAGCGGTGCCCTGAAGGGAACAGTCGCCCCTAAAAAATCTCAGGCATGCCGTAGAAAACGATGCAGGAGGGGGTACGTGGAGTCGACTCTCCAAGTTCCCGCCTGTTGTAGGTTTGGGGAGAGCTGAGCCCTTAAGGGATCTGTCGCGCCCTGTAATCCTTTGAAGATGTTGAAGCTAAAAATAAATAAAATATTGAAGATCAGATCACATGTGCCTCCTACGGACACTAAGCTTTAACTGGTTCGGCTGGAGCCAGTGTCTTGGTGTATACTGCAGAGGTGGAGCTAATCATTTTGTGTTTACTTAGTGTCAGCCACCTAGTGGCAGCAGCATAACACTCATGGTCCTGTGTCCCCCAATGAGGCGAAGAAGGAATGTTAAATGACAATGGCTGGTTTCTCCACCGACAACAATGACCTCAGCAGCGTGAGAATTCATCCTCTATAACCCCACCCATGCTTTAGTAAAATGCTGCAATCCCTTAGGCTAGGTTGACATTGCGTTAGGGCGATCCGTTTAAGAGATCTGTTACTTAGCCACACTAATGTAACGGATCTGTTAATGCGCCCATAGACTTACATTATCGTAACGCATCCTAATGCATGTCAAAATCGGCATGTGTTAGCAATGATGCATTACTTTGTAAACGCACCCTCGAACGCGGTTTACCGCGTTTTCGGGTATGTTAGGTCTAATGCACAACGAACGGACGCCTTTGCTTTGCATAGACCTCTACTGCTAATGCATGCCAACGCAATGGTACCATGTGTTAGCGCGATTGTAGAAATAGAGATTTTGGCCATTAGCGATAGCGCATCCGCTTAATGGATCCGTTAAACGGATGGCACTATCGCAATGTGAACCTAGCCTTAGTCTTTATTCACAAAGGCATCACTCCGACAAGGGCTTATCATCAGTCTCCCTATGTCACAACATTCAATGCAAGTCAATTCTCTTCAAAAGTGTACACCATATAGTAAAAAAGAAAAAAGAGCAGCTAAACAATAGGATTTCAACAGAGCTTTATTCCCAGCATGAACACTGGTCAGAGATCACATCGGTCCAAAGGGCATTCATGTACATACAGGAAGGTTAGAAGGGGCGTCCTCTTGAAAGGTGTGATTTTGTGTGACCTAAATTCTTCCTTCAAATCAATGAAATAGGCCATCCAAAATTATATACTTTAACATTTTACGCTCAACGACAAATCTTCCGCCGCATTCTTAAAGCTAAATGACTTAGAGTAACTTTTTATTCATTCATTTTACAGCCTCTGCAAAGTTATATATTTTTTTTAATATACTCCCATCACCTTCTAATGCTCCCTTTCCTCACAAACTTTATGCTGCTAGTGCTGTTTTAACTGCCTTCTTTATGTTCTTTTACAAGCTGCTTTGAACTGCTGCTCTAGCAGGAATCCGCACAATGCTGCCCCTTGTGTGAACCTCTCTGCTCCACTTCCCCGGTTTTGGTATATAGATTCTTGCTAGAGTAGCAGTTCAAAGCAGCTTTTAAAAGTGCACAAACTAAGCAGATAAACCAGCACTTTCAACATGTGGTTTGTGAGAAGAAGGAAACAAAATAAGTAAGTAAACAAGATAATTAACTTAGGAAAGGCTGATAAATAATGAAACAAAAAAGCTTAAATCACTCAAGTGGAATTGGCTTTTTCTGTGACTTTATGCTGCGAGAGGGGAATACAGAGCTGCTTCATTCACCATTTGAAGAGAGAACGGTGAAATAAAAAGTAGTTTCATGCACATTACAGTTACAACATTTAGTATTGGCTTTTATACAAACTGTTTAATTCATAGATATGCGAAACCAGATGTTGTACTTGGCAATTAGTCTGTTGATGATCATAAACTGCTCAAAATAAGTATACGGTTCCAGATTTCTGATTTATATTTCACATATGGAGAAATTACTTTGATTTGCTGAGCTACAAATTAGTAAAAGGAGGCCTTGAGTCTTGACATGTAAGCATGGGGGACAGAAGCGGCTACAAATAATCAGGATGAGTGACAAAAAGAGAAAAAAAAAAAAAAGGCTGTGGGATCTTAACGGAACTGTAGAGGGCTGATCCTCAAACCAATCGCATCTTTTCCGATTTCCGTCACCTATGAAAATGAATAAGGGTAAAGAATTAGTGTTTATGAAAACAATAATCCAAGGATCTTAGCCCTTTAGTGAAGAGGCAATTTTTACAATTCTGACCAGTCAATTTATGAGGTTATAGCTCTGGAACGCTTAAATGTATCCCACTGATTGTTTTTTCATGACATATTGTACTTCATGTTAGTGGTAAAATTTCTTCGATATAACTTGCGTTTATTTATGAAAAAAACTGAAATTTGGCAAAAAGTTTGAAAATGTATAAATTTTCAAAAACTTAATTTTTGTTCCCTTAAATCAGAGAGTGGTGTCACACAAAATAATTAATAAATAACATTTCCCACATGTCTACTTTACATCAGCACAATTTTGGAAACAATTTTTTGTAAGGACGTTATAAGGGTTAAAAGTTGACTAGCAATTTCTCATTTTTCTAACAAAATTTGCTAAACAATTTTTTTAGGGATCACCTCATATTTTAAAGGAGTTTGGGGGATATTAATGTAACAGAAAATACCCAAAAGTGACACAATTCTAACAACTGCACCCCTCAAGGTGCACAAAACCACATTCATGAAGTTTATTAACCCCTCAGGTGCTTCACTAGAACTAAAGCAAAGTGGAAGGAAAAAAATGAACATTTTACTTTTTTTTTTTTTACAAAAAAATTATTTTGGAACCAATATTTTTTATTTTCACAAGGGTATCAGGAGAAAATGAACCACAAAATTTGTTGTGCATTTTCTCCAGAGTACGCAGATACCCCATATGTGGGGAAAGCAACTGTTTGGGTGCATAGCAGGTCTCAGAAGTGAGGGAGCACGGAGCACCATTTGACTTTTTGAACGCAAAATTGGCTGAAATCAATGGTGGCGCCATGTTGATTTTGGAGACCCCCTGATGTACCTAAACAGTAAAAACCCTCCAATTCTAACCCTAATTCCAACCCTAACCCCAACACACCCCTAACCACAAACCTAACCCCAACACACCCCTAACCACAAACCTAACCCCAAGACAATCCTAACCCCAAACCTAACCCCAACACACCCCTAACCACAAACCTAACCGTAATCACAACCCTAACCCACTTTTTGCCCCAACCCACGGTAGCCAAGACCCCAGAGAAATTCCGACACTGGGGGCGCTATACCCTTATTCCTCAGCGCTGTTAAAAAGCGACACTGTGGTTTAAGTACCCTTAACTGCCGCCGTTAAAAGACATACCAGCGGTTGTTAAGGGGTTAAATGGTTAAGAAAAAACATTTTTTCAAAATAAAAATCAGTGATGGCTGCCATCAGCATGGGGCAGAAAACTTAAGGAAGCGAATGGAGGACACAGCAAAGAGCCACCGCAGCAGGATGGGCGCGAGTACATTTTGTTATTTATCCTTTCCCGCCCCTACTTTAATAACAGGATTTTTGGTTGCTTACCGTAAAATCTGTTTCTCGGAGCCTCTATTGGGGGACACAGGAACTATGGGTGTATGCTGCTGCCACTAGGAGGCTGACACTATGCACAAAAAAAGTTAGCTCCTCCTCTGCAGTGTACACCCCACCGATTGGCATTATACACTTCAGTTAGTGAGAAAGCAGTAGGAGATAAATAACAAGGTTGAAAACCATAACCACAAACATGAGAACTGTAAACGTGAGAAGAGTCATAGAGAATAGAACAACAGAAACTGAATAACATGGGAGGGTGCTGTGTCCCCCAATGGAGGCTCTGAGAAACAGATTTTACGGTAAGCAACCAAAAATCCTGTTTTCTCTATCGCCTCTCATTGGGGGACACAGGAACCATGGACGTCCAAAAGCAGTCCCTGGGTTGGAAAAAACAGAGACTTCCATCAGGTCAGAGGACTCACCACTGCCGCCTGCAAATCCTTCTGCCTAGGCTGGCGTCCGCCGAAGCGTAGGTATGGACCTTGTAAAATTTGGCGAACGTGTGGATGGAAGACCAAGTTGCTGCTTTGCAAAGCTGTAGGGTGGAAGCCCTGTTGTGTACCGCACAGGAGGCGCCGACTGCCCGGGTAGAGTGAGCCTTTACCCCAGGAGGGGGCACTCTGTTCTTGACCCGGTAAGCCTCCAAAATTGCTGATCTGATCCAGCGAGCAATAGCCGCCTTGGAAGCCGGCAAGCCTCTGCGCGTGCCATCAGGAATGACGAAAAGAGAATCCATCTTCCGGAAAGCAGACATTCAATCCAGGTAGATCCTCACTGCCCTGACCAGGTCCAGCTTGTTCAGCGATCGCTCCAGAGGACGAGTCGGAGCTGGACAAAAGAAAGGTAGAACAATGTCCTCGTTGAGATGGAATGTGGAATCCACCTTAGGAAGAAAGGAAGGCGGAGGCCTGAGGACCACCTTGTCCTGGTGGATGACCAAGAAAGGAAGTCGGCAAGAGAGCCGCCAACTCGGAAACGCGGCGGATAGAATTAATGGCCACAAGAAAGGCCACAATCCAAGACAGAACTGATAGGGGAACCTCCCTGAGAGGCTCAAAGGGGGAACCCTCAGAACGTCCACTACCAGATTTAAATCCCATGAATCCACAGGGGCCCTGTACGGAGGGACAGCATGGGCCACGCCTTGAAGGAAGGTCTTAACCTGTGGCCGAGAAGATAATGTCTTCTGAAAAAGGATGGAGAGCGCAGAAACCTGGCCCTTCAGGGAACTAAGAGCAAGGCCCGAATCCAATCCTGCCTGAAGGAAGGCCAAAATGGAAGGCAAGGAAAAGGGCATAGGTGAAATGCAGTTGGACTCGCACCATCGGAAATAAGCCTTCCAGGTACGATAGTAAATCCTGGAAGACGAAGGCTTTCTAGCCTGGATCATGGTGTGAATCACCCAGTCCGAGAGGCCGGATGCTCTTAGAACTGCGGTTTCAACAGCCACGCCGTTAAACTGGGCGACCGAGAATTCAGGTGGCAGATCGGACCCCGAGACAGCAGATCGGGCCTGTCTGGAAGGCGCCAAGGGGCATCCGCAAGAAGATTGACGATGTCCGCAAACCAAGCTCTCCTGGGCCAATCTGGGGCAATCAGAATGACCGGCACCCCTTCCGCTTTGATCTTTTTCAACAGCTTGGGAAGTAAGGGCAGGGTTGGGAACAGATAGGGCAGCACGAACTGCGACCAAGGAATGGCCAGAGCGTCGAAGCCCACCGCGAGGGGGTCGCGAGACCTGGAGACGAAACGAGGAACCTTCCTGTTACTCGGGACGCCGTGAGGTCCAAGTCCGGAGTCCCCCATCGAAGACAAATCTGATGGAAAACCTCCAGATGCAAGGACCATTCCCCTGCTGCGAGACCCTCGCGGCTGAGGAAGTCGGCAGCCCAATTGTCCACGCCGGAGATATGCACCGCGGATATCACCGGAACCGTTGCCTCTGCCCAGAGGAGGATCTTGGATACCTCGGCCAAGGCGATCCGAGTCCCCCCCCTGATGGTTGACATATGCCACCGCCGTGGCATTGTGCGTCTGGATTCGGATTGGTAGACCCCTGAGAATCCTTTCCCAGTGACGAAGGGACAGAAAGATGGCTCGAATGTCGAAGGGACATTGATCAGCAGAGTTGACTCATGCGCCGACCAACGACCCTGAACAGTCAGGTGGCGAAACACCGCGCCCCAGCCGAGCAGGCTGGCGTCCGTCGTCACCACTTGCCAGTGAACTGGAAGGAAGGACTTGCCCTGGGAGATGAGAGGGGACGTCAGCCACCAGTTGAGACACCGTTTGACCCGGGGAGAGAGTCGAATCGGACGATCCAGGGAAAAGACAGACCTGTCCCACAGACAGAATGGCTTGCTGAAGAGGCCGCGAGAGAAATTGGGCGAAGGGAATCGCTTCCAATGTTGCTTCCATCCTCCCCAGAACCTTCATGGCCGATCGGAAGGAGGGAAACCGAGGACCCTGGAGCAAGCGTACGTCCCGACGAAAGATGGATCTCTTGTCTTCGGGAAGGAAGACTTTGGTCTGACAAGTGTCGAAGAGCATGCCCAGAAAAACGATGCGCTGAGAAGGAATAAGGAAGGACTTTTTCCGGTTGACCAGCCACCCGAAGCGGGCTAGGGTGTCGAGGATAATGGAGAGACTTTCGAGAAAAGGACGGGGCCTTGATGAGGATGTCGTCGAGGCTATCAGCGCCGCCATAATCTTTGTGAAAACCCTGGGAGCGGTTGCAAGACCGAACGGCATGGCGACAAACTGAAAATGGTCCTGGAGCACCGCAAAGCGCAGGAATCGGTGATGTCCCGGGAATATTGGGACATGGAAGTTGGCGTCCTGAATATCTATGGAACACAGAAATTCCTGAGCCTCCATGGAAGCAATTACCGAACTAAGGGATTCCATCCTGAAGTGTCTCAGACGAACTCTCCTGTTCAGCAATTTGAGATCCAGAATGGGACGGACCTTGCCGTCTTTTTTCGGTACCACAAAAAGAGTTGAATAGAAACCTGTGAACCGTTCTTTTCCTGGGATGGGAACGATCACCCCGGATTTGAGGAGAGAAGCGATGGCTGCGAAGAAACCCGTGATTAGAGCGGGGTCTCTTGGAGGTCGGGATTCGAAGAAACGATCCCGTGGTCGTGAAACGAAATCTATTTTGTATCCTGTGGATACAACTTCCCTGACCCATGCGTCCTCTACTGAGGAGATCCAGACGTCCCTGAAGAAGAGGAGACGGCCGCCCAGCCTGGGACGTTGGCTGGGGTTTTGCTGAGAGTCATGCCGAGGTTGATCTTCCAGTCCTGAACCTGGAGGATCTACCCTGGGAGTAGCGAGGACGCCAGGAAGGAGTGGGTCTAAAGGATACCGTCTTCTTCTCTTGACGTGCCTGTGGCCTCTGTTGCTGCTGGGAAAAGGAGTTTGACGCCGCGAAGCGACGAAAGGGCTGAAAAGACCGAAATTGCCATCTAGGAGGAGGGCGACGAGGTTTGGACTGGGGAAGAAGAGAGCTTGTGCCCCCGGTGGCGTCCTTAATGATTTGGTCCAACTTAGAACCAAAAAGATGTGAACCTTGAAAAGGCAGGCTGGTAAGGGACTTTTTAGAAGACAAATCCGCCTGCCAGGCCTTGAGCCAAACGGTCCAATGGATGGCAACAGCATTGCTGGACGCCTGAGCCGCACAAGACGCGGCATCCAGGGAGGCGGAGACCAGGTATTCATCTGCGTGAGAAATCTGGTTGGCAAGCTCCGCCAGCTGCCCGGGTGGAGCCCCGTCCAGGATGCCCTGACGGAGTTGTTTGGCCTATTTGGATATGTATTTTGAAACCCAAGTGGAAGCAAAAGCCGGGCATAGAGTAGCTGCAGCCTCTTCAAAGGCTGAATCCTTCGCGAAGGATTCTATGACTATCTTTAGAATCCTTCAGAGATGCTCCGCCGGACAGTGGAAGGACAGTGTTGGTGGAAAGCCTGGAAACTGGAGGATCCACCGAAGGAGAAGCAGTCCAATTACCCGTGAGCTCCGGAGAAAAGGGATATAAAATGCCAAGTCGCTTTCCTCTCTGAAAGCGTCTGGTCGGATTCTCTCTTTCTCTGGTCATGATCTCCTCGAATTCAGAGTGAGGAGCGAAAAACTTGGAAGGTGGTTTAGCCCATCTAAACGAAACCGCCTGATCTGCGGGTTCCGTAGAGGTATCCTGGATGCCACAGGTCTGATTTATCGCTCCAATGAGATTCTGAACCATACCCCTCATGGTAGCGATTTGGTCAGAGAACGCCTCGCCTGACTCAGGGAAGGAGGGGGGGGGGGGGAGGGGGGTAGTCGATCCAGCACGGACACCAGAGTTTGAGACATCAGAGTTAGATCCGCTACCAATTGTGATAGAGAGGAGGCCCAGCTAGGGGTGGGGGTATCACTCTCAAGCGGAGCAGCCGGGGGATCCTGGGCGGTGGGAACAATCAGGTTGCTGCAGGTCTGACAGAGTGGGGAGGACTGACCTGAGGGAACTTTGCAGTTACAGGACGAACATGCAAAGTATTTTACTAAGGCAGAAGAAGCGGAGGAAGAAGTAGGAGGACGAGAGCGGCCTCCCTTAGAGGTAGACATTTTGAAGGGTCCTTGAAGAAAATGCCAGAGGGTTAGGGGACAGGGGGCAGAGGGGAGTGTCAGTCTGCAGTGCAGAGCTACTCACGGCAGACGAAAAAAAAACGGATTCCAGGTTGGAGGAAGCTGTCCGGCTTGCAAGGTGGACCTCTGGAGAGAAGTTTAGCTACTGCTGCAATCTGAGCCGCAGATGGTGCCCGCTGAAAGGGCGCAAGAATGTGCGCTCTGGAAAGGGCGGAGCGCGATGTGTGGCACCAAGCAGTGGCGTAGAGGGAGGGGCGGAGACAGCCGTGCGCCCAGGAGCACCAATATGGCGCCGGTGGGCGGAGAGTGCAGGACAGAGATTGTCGGGCGGGAGAAAGCCCGCCCGATGAAGAGGAAGTGGGCGGAGTGCGGCACCGGAAGTAGGCCCGGGCAGAAGCAGGGGCCTAAATTAGAGGCCGGCGACCGGCGGAAGAAAGCCGCAGTGCGCCGCAGTGAGAAAAACGGCGCGGCAGCCTGCCAAGGCTCCAGAGCAGTGTGCTGCAGGAAGAAGCGGCACGGCAGCCTGTCAGAGCTGCCGCGCTGGGGAAGGTAGTGCGGCCCCATTAAAACCGCGGCGCCGGAGTGGTGCGCCAGCCTGCCAGGGCTGTCTCACTGGAGAAGGCGCGGCAGCCTGTAAAGGCCCCGCGCCGGAATAGAAGGCAGAGGGGCCGCAGCTGCCGCATGGGAAGGAAGAAACTCGGCTGCCTGCAAAGGCCGCCGCGCAATACAGCAATCCCGGGCCGTGCTGCTGCAATCTGGAGAAGTTGCTGTGTAAGCGACGACCAGGTTTGTTGGGAGCCCCTTAGCAAGACCCCCCTTGAAAGACCTGGGATGGGAATGGGGAAATACTCACCTCAAACCTCCCACGCCGATACTAACCTGAAGAGGAATGAGACGTCCAGGGAGCTGATGGACGTCCTCGTCTCCGCAACCGACAGGCTCTGGTGGGGGACGGAGCCAGAACCGGACTTCTGAGCACGCTTGTGTGCTAGGATCATGGTCCTGCTGTCGGATCTATGAGGATACAGGGTGGCAGTACATGCCGTACTCATAGTCTGTATTGTGGGACTACAGGTGTGACTGTTCACCCTGTATCCCTCCGGAAAACCTGAAAAAAAACGACGCACATTGAGGTAGATAAGGGTCTAATGAAAGACCCGTGTCCACCTCCTACTGACACTAAGCTAAACTGAAGTGTATAATGCCAGTCGGTGGGGTGTACACTGCAGAGGAGGAGCTAACTTTTTGTGCATAGTGTCAGCCTCCTAGTGGCAGCAGCATACACCCATGGTTTCTGTGTCCCCCAATGAGAGGTGATAGAGAAAATGTTTTGTGATCTGGAGAGATATACCGTATATAGTAGAGTATAATCCGACCCGAGTATAAGCCGAGACCCCTAATTTTGCCACAAAAAAACTGGGAAAACTTATTGACTCGAGCATAATGGGAAATGCAGCAGCTACTTGTAAATTTCAAAAATAAAAATGGATACCAATAAAAGTAAAATTAATTGAGACATCAGTAGGTTAAGTGTTTTTGAATATCCATATTGAATTAGGAGCCCCATACAGTTCATGATGGGCCCCATAAGATGCTCCATATTAAAATATGCCCCATATAATGCTGCACAAAAGGTTAATGATGGCCCCATAAGATGCTCCATAGAATATTATGCCCCATATAATGCTGCACAAAGGTTGATGGCCCCATAAGATGCTCCATAGATTATGCCCCATATGCTGCTGCGATTAAATAAAAAAAAAAATGACATACCTCTCGTCGCTCAGGCCTCCGGCACTTGCGATATTCACCTGTCCCCGTTCCACTACTGTGTCTTCCGACTCTCTGCAGTGACTGTTCAGGCAGAGGGCACGCACTAACCACGTCATTGCGCCCTCTGACCTGAATGTCACAGCCAGAGGACGCGGAAGACAGAGCCCGGAGGTGGAATGGAGACAGGTGAATATCACATGGCTCTCACCCTTCCCCGTTATACTCACCTGCTCCCGACGTGGTCCCTGGCAACTTCTCACTGACAGATGGTCTCCGGGCGCCGGCAGCTTGTTCCTGTGTTCAGCGGTCACATGGTACCCTTCATTACAGTAATGAATATGCGCTCCACCCCTATGGGAGTGGAGTGACGTCCATATTCATTACTTTAATGAGCGGTACGTGACAGCTGCCGGCGTCAGAGAATCGGAGAAGCAGGGACTGTACCGGGAGCAGGTGAGTATGATTTGAAAGCAGCCACTACCCTGACCGCCGGGGACAATTACTCAAGTATAAGCCGAGAGGGGTACTTTTAGCCTAAAAAAATGGGCTGAAAGTCTCAGCTTATACTCGAGTATATACGGTAAGAAAAGCCTTTTAGCGGCAATAAGGGGGGCATTTTCCATTCACACTGAATAAATTCAACAAGAATGGAATTAAAACTAATGATATGCATTTAATTTCCTGACATACCGTGGTGACCCTGCAGATCTGTCCCTTATACTCCGGGATGTAGCAAGCTCCGCTGAGGGGACATTTTTCCACCGGTTTCCCCCTGTATATTGGCCGGTAAGAGGCGGCACAGATGTCGAAGGGGTTGTGCATGTCGTAGTTGAGCTGGTAGGTGTCGGTGAGGTTTTTCTCGCAAGCAGCCAAAATCTTGCGTGTCTGTCGTAGGAGAAAATAAATATATTAGTTGCCACAAAGTCGATTCTTACTGTACCTGCATTAATCTTCCACCACCATTCTGCACCTGCTGCGCCACTTCAGGTTTGGGCCCCAATTCTAGCAGTCGCCTGGCGAACACGGCAGCTGTTTTGAAATTCTTCAGCTTGAAGAAGAGATTGACGGCCGTTCGTAAGACCAAGATCAGGTGAATCGGCTGCAGGTTGGAGTGTGTGAAGTAGGCTGCCATCTGCAAAAAACAAGTCAGAATGCTCAACGGAAGAAATATGTACACTGCCCCCGAGAGGTACACCAACGTCATTACAGATATAGCAATGATTTTGTTTGGGCACCGGTTTTTGCCTCACCTCACAAATGCGCTTCTGTTGTTCCAGGGTATCTTTAGGAAGCTTCTTCCGCTCTATTTCCATGGACAATCCCACTATATACTCTCTGCAGACTACGATGAGCTGCTGGGCCTGCAATGGAAGGTAAATAGGCAGTGATTTGGAGATTTATATTTCCTACATGGAGCACTGCGTGTTATGTAACGGCCCCCTTACCTCTGCTATCTCTAGCTTGCTATCCACCACCAGAAGAGGAACGCTGAGGAGGATGAGGCGGAACTTCTCCACCGCTTCCTCAAATTTGCCTGATGTGGTCAACTGGTAGCACAACTGTAGACGCTGGATCAGGTCGCTGAGCTTCAGGCCAACGGCTGGAAGTCCATTCTTTAACCCGGCTTCCTTCCTGCAAGAGTAAATCCAAAGCTTAGAGGCAGAGATCCAATGCTCTAATAGGAAATTTATGGCAATGGTGGTCTCTCAATAAAGAGATGCAGTGCCCACCAGTGGAAGCCCCCTGGAGATAAAACTGTCAGCAGCCACTAGGGGGAGCTTACAAGATACAGATTCATCATCAGAGACTTGCTTCCACTAGTGGTGGATACAGACAGAATAGTATTTAATTCTACAGCTTTCCCCCAAAATATTGTGTGTCAATCAGGAATGTGTCCTTACCAGTTCCTTTGGGGATAACCGTACATCGCTGGGAGCCCCGGCAGTGCCTGATAAGTGCTACGACCCCTGGAGAAGGTGTGCAGGAAATGCTGCTTATAGGCGCCAAAGTTTACCACACCCACTTGGTCATAGAGAAGCTGAGGAGATATAAAGATGGTCGAAGTGTATCTACAGGAGCACGCAGCTGGCACTGAACCCATGTCGGAGGCTTATGGTGAACTTACTCGCATTGCGGTCTCAAACGATCCGGCCAAGACGTGATCCACCGGAAGCTGAGAGTTGTTGCACCAAGACTGCAGTATAAAAATGACCAGAACATAATGAACATCTACGTCTTATCCTGCGTCACAACAGGACTGTGTAGAGGGCAGAACATCTTACCTGTGTGGGACTACTGCCCTTGGTTGGTGGCACGAAGAAGCCGTCTTCTCCCGAGCCTGAGGCACCAGCGGGAACATCCTGTGAACACAGGGCCAAGTTTAGAAGGAAAAGGCAGAAGATAAATCCTTGCTGCCAACTGACTATCTCAGGTCTACTCACCAGCTCAGGAGGAAGGTCCAGGTCCTCTTCCACATCCCATCCACCTCCTTCTTCCTGTCCTTTACCGGGGGCCTCATCTCCGAATGTTTCTCCCGCATCCACGAAGCCATCTGAAAAGAAACGCCATGGCTATTGGGTTTATATGCTTAGAAGAGAAGGAGACGGAGGGTAATCTAGGCTGACGCCTTCACCTTCATCCAGTGCCAGCTCAGCATCTTCTCCCCAGCCTTCTCCTCCCACCGTGTCCACATCCATATCGGCAGCCATTGCTCCCTTAGCTGGCAGGAGAAAAAGTGAAACCTCATTAATTAAGGGCATTTTGAGAGAAAAAAAAAACCCATAAAATTCCGTTATAGGGGTCAACATCCCCCTGTCCTGACATTAGTAATACATAAAGCCTCTCTGGGCCTGTTAGGACACAGCAGCTCTGCCACATCTGGCAATGGTGCCGAAGCTTCGATCCAGTACTTAAGAGTGCACTTAATGTCCAGATGCCAGCAAAGAGGATAGAAGTGGCAATACCCCATAGGGGGAGACTGGTGGAGCGGGAGCCTTTATCCTGCAACCAACTGGCATAAACTTAAGGGGTTGGCTACTACTACTAAAAAAGTGGACTTGCAGTACCCGGCCAGGGCCACTATAGAAATGACAAAGATGCTGTTCTCCGGCAGCATCTGAGATGTACTGGCTGACAGGGGTGTGGGTGTTGGAAGAATGGGCCATCATAAAAAAAATAAAATAAATAAAATAGTGCCCACCCCTTTAACTACTTCACCCTCCAGCCTGTTTCCACCTTCATGACCAGGACAATTTTGACAATTATGACCACTGTCCCTTTATGAGGTAATAACTCTGGAACGCTTCAACTGATCCCACTGATTCTGAGCTTATTTTCTCGTGACATATTGTACTTCATGCAAGTGGTAAAATTTGCTCAATATGTAAAAATATCAGAAATTTGACAAATTTTGAAATTGTCCCAATTTTCAAACTTCTAATTTTTGTGCCTTTAAACCAGTTATGTCACGTAAATTAGTTAATTAATAACATTTCTCACATGTCTACTTTTTACATCAGAATCATTTTTTAAACAATTTTTATTAGGAAGTTTTAAGGGTTAAAAAAAAAGTTGACCAGAGACTGTTCGTTTTTCCAACAAAATAGACAAAACCATTTTTTTTTTTTTAGGGACCATATGACATTTGAAGTGACTTTATGGCAGAAAATATCCAAAAGTGACACAATTATAAAAACTTCACCCCTCAAGGTGCTCAAAACCACATTCAAGAAGTTCATTAACCCTCCAGGTGATTCTCAGGAACTGAAGCAATGTGGAAGGAATTTTTTTTACAAAATTTTTAATTCTGCCCCCAATTTCTTTTTCCACAGGGGTCACAGGAGTAAATTGACCCCAAAATTTGTTGTGCACATTTTCCTGAGCAGACACCCAGTATGTGGGGAAAAACTACTGTTTGGGTGCATGGCAGGGCTTGGAAAAGGAGCAAGGTTTGACTTTTTGAAAGCAAAATTGGCTGGAATCGAGGGTGGACAATGTGCATTTGGAGAGCATCTGATGTGCCTAAATATTGCAAATTCCCCACAAGTGACCACATTTTGGAAACTAGGCCGCTCAAGGACTCTATCTAGACGTATAGTTTTATGGTAACAATTATGCTTTTGGTTTTACTGGTGTTGTGTCAACAGGGTAAAAACAAATTTTATTAATTTGTGGATGTGTGGTACGCTTTGAAGCAATCCTTAATGCACAGGCCAGCATTCCCAGGCCAGGCTTCAAAATGGTAAATTGTGTCCTTTCAGATTCCTCTCTTGGAGCTTTCTCTGCACTGTTTTTGTGATTATCCTTTCATCGCTGTTTGGGGAACCTCTCCGGGAAAATCTTGACCTGGGACAATGTGGGCACTATCCGTTTCAGAAGTACTGGGACCTGCCCCTTCCTGAGTGACAAACATTAGGGCCTTGATGTCTACCTCCTTAAAGTGAAAGAAGGTACCCATATTGCCTGCAGATCAAAACAGCACAAAAGCACTGTACAGTGCCATATGTACGGCCAATTTTCTGTACCATCCTTTAGCTTTTCGCATCACATTGTATGGTTTGAGGACCTGATCTGAGAGATCTACACCCCCATGTACTTATTATAATCCAGGGTATAATCTAGCTTTGGGACTTTTGGTACCTCAGACCGTAACAAGTGGGCTGTTCCCATGGTGTATGGTGGTCAAGATAAGAACATCCCCTTTTGTCCTTTTGCTTGACCACCAGCATGTTGTCGCTGCATTGGGCTCTGCTTTCGCCTTTTTAGTGGCTTAGGGAGACCCTAAATCTGTGGGGATACCCTTGCACAGCTTGTACAGTGTAATTCCGTACTCGGCCCTTTTACTGGGAAGGTAGTGCCTGAATTTTAGAAGAAAAAAAAAAATGAAAACAAAAAAATCAATTGAAGTAAATAAAGTTTGTAAAAAAAAAAAAATTGTATTGAGTTCATTACATTAATGCCCTAGCTATAAAATTTAGTTAGTGCCAACCTTTGGAACAGGGATTTGGGAACTGCTGCAATCACAGATCGTTCACACGACGATCGCAGCAAACAGATCACAGTAGGATCTCACTGGTTATCAACGATAATTCACTCTCTCAGGTACCAAGATTTACACAAATGCTCTGGAAGCCAAAGGTAAAGATGGCGTGCAAAGTGGTGATCGCTATTTTAGATTAACCCCTTTGGCACTGATTGGCGGAATAGTTTGACCAATCAATGCCAAAAAGGTTAATCAGCTGAGGCAATCGCCCCATCCATTGTGACTGCTGTGATTGGTGCCGTCTGAGCCAGCGTCACATTTTTTTTTCAACAACTTTGTTACGTCGCTGTGATTGGCTCATTGTGATCATTCAATCACATTTCTACCGCTGCAATCCTTAAGAAGGAACCCTGCTCAGTTGCACTCCGCACCGCCCACCGCCACAGCATTGCCACACCTCTGCTGCAACCCCCTGGTAAGCCTGCGTTTGAACTATAAGACGCACCCCCCATTTTCCTCCCAAATTTTTTTGGGAAAAAGTGCGTCTTATAGTCCAAAAAAATATGGTATACATGTCGCATTGCAGGAAAGCAGCTCCCGCTGCACTGTACATATACGGCGATTGTCGTGAACAGGTTAAATGGTCAATCGTGTTGTATAGTAATTTCGAGTAAGAAGGCGAGAGTTCCTTCAGATTAACATCGCACATCTACAAAACTACTTACCCTTATTGGATATGGATCCTTCAAAAAAGCCTTTGGACACGGTGAGCAGAGGCCAGTTAGTGTCCAGCGGCATCACCGGAGGAGGGGGCAGAAGCAGCTTAGCATCGGGATCCACCTCGGGAATCTGACAGCAAACATTAATCATTATAATATTGTCTTCTAACTAAAAAACGTTATTAAAAGATGAGTAATGTCGGGTGTGTGCCCCATAGATGACTAATAAGTGAGGGTCCCGCCTGCAGGCCACCAACTTACAGTTTCTTTCTCGGGGTCGAATGTTTCCCGTAGGTTTTCTTCCTCCTCGCCGATTCCATGGGTGGCAGCAGTGAGGTAGGCCAGAGATTCTGTGCAAATGATGAGAGTAATAGTGAGTAAACGGTGGAAGGTTGAGGAATCGCCAGCCCACCGGCAGGGCACTCACTCTGCCCACAGTTCTTGAGAATCTTCACTCTCTCCTCCACGTCCCCCAGGTATAAAGCGTTCTGATATTGGCCGCTGAAATCTTTACGGATCTCGGCTAAAAGTGGAAGGAGATGGGGTATGAGCTGCCGCAGTAATGCTATCGGACCCGGCGTGTGCCAGGGTGTGTCTAACTAACCGATCTTCATCATCTTGCGCAGTTTCTCCAGGTTCCCGGTGATCAGGTAGAGGAAGGAGAGCTTGTCGAAATTCTTGGTGCGCTGGTAGCACATCTCTACAATCTGATGGTTTCCCTGCAGCAAAGCCACCTCACCCAGTTTCTCCCAACAGTGCTTATCGTCCAAAGCCTTGGCAGCTTCAAGGGCGATCTGGTGAGAAAAAGAAAAAAAGAAGGGGTTGTGTGATGTGGGATGTCTCAGTAGAGCCCCACCAGGACCTTCGTCATCAAATGGCGTCTCCGTACACATGCAAACTGCTCTCAAGCGGTAGCCCAAGGATTGAGACAATAAATGACCGAGTTATGAGGGTAGAAGAAAGGAGAGCCCAGGGGAAGCCCATTACCTCAATGTTACCGCACTCCAAAGCCAAACTGAACCTTGTCTTCTCATCTTTCACAAAGTGCAGAGCCACCTCCGGGTAGCCTTTCTTCTGCAAGTAAGCGATAATGGACTGGCCTACCAGCTTGGCATTCCTCACCATATGTAGGACCTAGGAGCAGAGGGTTATTAGATATTGTGTATCACCCCCCCATAGGTCAATTTTACATGAAACGTCAAAATATCTGGGAGACTAATCCTAAGAAAATATGGCAAAGAGGCCAAAGAGGGCGGTCCGTCCCCAGCCGAAGGCCAAAGAGGGCGGCCCATCCACCGACCGAAGTCCAAAGAGGACGGCCAATCCACCGACCGAAGGCCAAAGAGGGCAACCAGTCCCTGACCAGAAGCAAAGATGGGAACCCTGCCAGCCTGAACCTACCTCATCATATTTCCTGTTAATCAGGGCCAACTTGAACTTGAATTCTGTTGGATCGATGGTGAGCACCCGCGGGCGGCACTCCCGGTCCAGACAGTAGACGCTGTTACCCTTCACTCGTGTGATATAAATAGGCAGATCGAGGGTCCGGATGATGCCATAGTCTCTGAGGTGACAAAAACAGTGGGCAGAGTGTGTGAGGAGACTGACCCCTCATACACGCATGTAATGCGCATGTAGACAGAGGGTAAGGTACCTGAACATGACATATTACTGTTGCCCTCCCTGTACATACCCCGTGGTGAGCGCGTATTTGATGTGATTGCTGGTAGTGTAGATGAACACTCCACTTTCGTCCCACGCTCCGCTCTTCACCCGGATGTTCTCGTGGATGTTACACAGAGACTCCAGTTTCCTGTTGCAGATCATTATGGCTGTGGATGGACGACAGCGAGGGGAGATGAGCCGGCCAGGCGTGTACCCTGATGCCCAGGCAGTACTATATGCGAGAACCTGCAGGGAACTCACCATGTTTGGCCAGAAGAGCCACGTGAGACATGTCTGACGACCAAATCACATACTTCACTTTAGAGATCTTCACAGATGCCAGAGTTCTGTGTGAAGAGAGGAAGCTTATCATGCACGGACCCAGTAGTGGACTCTAGCTAAATTACCAATTAGCAGAGGGTCTCAGGTGGCCAGACCCATGATGAATATCTTGACTGCTGTGATGGGACTGCCATGGAGTCGTTACCTTTTCTGCTGTACATCAAACAAGGTGATGGAGTCGGCATCTCGGAGGAGCAGGTTCCCGGTTCCGGAGTAAAAGATCTCATCGCAGTTCGGCACCTGAACTTTCTTGGTGATTTCGTTCTTCAGGTTCTTGATGAGGATCTGCAGGGCAGACGGAAGATCGACAGGTCAGCGAGGCGGATGAGGCCAGACAAATGATGCAGGTAGGCCAAGCCACTCACTGAATGCATGCGATCCAGGACTGCAAACCGATTGCGAGCCACCCACACTGCGGTCAGTCCAGAGGAGCGCTTCCCTTCTGGGGCTGTGGAGAGAGGTGGAGATCAGGAATGATGTAATGCACAGGATACCTAAAATACGAGTGGCAGGAACTGAAGGTGCATGAGAAGAGGAGTTACAGTCTTCACTATCCTCCAGAGCTGCATTCTGGGAAGTGTAGTATCACATCCGGCACAAATCTGTATCGCTTATAACTATAATAGATCTTCTAAGCTGCTATGGAGCATCCAGCTCAGAAATGCATTCACCTTCCAAAGACACCTTGATTTACTCCTTTAAAGTTATGAGAACATGATTTTCTTGTTTCTTACCATCAGGATTCTGGGAATCAGAGTCTCTGGGGATGGTATACAGGTCATATGTGCTGTTCTCAAGGTTACTGGCCCTCTGATCAAATAGAAAAAAAAATTAAGAATTACGGTATCACTTTCTTTCACGCCTAAAATAGCCCAAAAGATTCATTTCTAGAGCACAGATAATATTCTAAAAATTGCTATTGGCCCCCTGTGCCGTCACCGTCCCTCTCTCCTGTGCCCTCCAGCCAGCACCAGCCTCTTAACTTTAGAGATCAGAGCTGGCTCCGATCACTGCTGTTTATAGGCTAAAATGCCAGGTATAAGCGACGCCCTCCACCATCCTTACGCCATAACGTAGATAAAACCACGATTCTGCACAACATTGGCTCCTTACCGTGCACAGCAGGACAGCATTCTCCGCAGGGTTGTAGGACATATTGAACACCGGGAACTTGGAGCCGCTGTAGCAAGAACACAACAGAGAGGATCGTACACATATAATAGGTTGGCGATGACACCGCAGGTAACTTAAAGGGATTGTCAACGTCTCCAGGTGTCTGTAGTGTATCTCACCTTCTCAGCTGCATCACTGCCACATCCTTTGAGCTGTTAAAGTCCAACTGTCGCAGGAAGCGGTCCTTTACATAGTACAAAATGTTACCGTGTACGGCATAGGCGGGACGCTCTCGCTCCAGCTTAAATACGATCATTCCCCCGTCGTGTCCTGGCGGGAAGAGATACAAGTAAGTAATCATAAGCCATCTTATAATACGATTGCGTCAAAACTACAAATTCCAGCAGGCCCTGGCTGGAGAGTTTCAGGCTGGAGATTTGGTGAGAGAAAGCAAAACGCATCTTACCTGCTGCAAAGAGGTTAAGGTTGGGGTGAGCGGCCAGGACCCAGAAGCGGTCGTGATCTCTGCGGAAGGTTTGGACCCCAGTTCTGGGTTGAAACGGAAGAAATAGAATAATAACCGGTATTCAGAAATAAATCTACAGAGAGAATATACCGGCGTCAGAGGAGCTGGCTACAGAGGGACAGGCTGCTGCTCACCTCTTGGACATGTCCCAGACACGGATGCTTTTATCCTCGGAGTTACTGAGGATCAGCTCCTGACGAGGATGGAAGACGGCGCACGAGACGTTGTTGTAATGTCCTCGACACGTGTCCACCTCCCAGGCCTTAGATTCTGCATCAAATCAAGATGAAGAAATCAAAGAAATGGAAGATGAAACCGAACAACTCCAACATCTGATGTTCTGCAAAAACCTCATGTGAACTCCTGATAGAGAAGATATATCCTAACAATCCTCAGTCCAAACAGCAACCATTACACATCAAATCCAGAGGGATTGTGTACAAACATTACGGAGTATTATACCCCAGAGCTGCACTCACTATTCTGCTGGTGCAGTCACTGTGTACCTACATTACATTCCAGATCCTGTACTGATCCTGAGTTACATCCTGTATTATACCCCAGAGCTGCACTCACTATTCTGCTGGTGCAGTCACTGTGTACATACATTACATTACTGATCCTGTACTTATCCTGAGTTACATCCTGTATTATACCCCAGAGCTGCACTCACTATTCTGCTGGTGCAGTCACTGTGTACATACATTACATTACTGATCCTGTACTGATCCTGAGTTACATTCTGTATTATACCCCAGAGCTGCACTCACTATTCTGCTGGTGCAGTCACTGTGTACATACATTACATTACTAATCCTGAGTTACATCCTGTATTATACCCCACAGCTGCACTCACTATTCTGCTGGTCCAGTCACTGTGTACATACATTACTGATCCTGTACTTATCCTGAGTTACATCCTGTATTATACCCCAGAGCTGCACTCACTATTCTGCTGGTGCAGTCACTGTGTACATACATTACTGATCCTGTACTGATCCTGAGTTACATCCTGTATTATACTCCACAGCTACACTCACTATTCTGCTGGTGCAGTCACTGTGTACATACATTACATTACTGATCCTGTACTTATCCTGAGTTACATCCTGTATTATACCCCACAGCTACACTCACTATTCTGCTGGTGCAGTCACTGTGCACATACATTACATTACAGATCCTGAGCTACATCCTGTATTATACTCCAGAGCTGCACTCACCATTCTGCTGGTCCAGTCACTGTGTACATACATTACTGATCCTGTACTTATCCTGAGTTACATCATGTATTATACCCCACAGCTACACTCACTATTCTGCTGGTGCAGTCACTGTGTACATACATTACATTACAGATCCTGAGTTACATCCTGTATTATACTCCAGAGCTGCACTCACCATTCTGCTGGTGCAGTCACTGTGTACATACATTACAGATCCGGAGTTACATCCTGTATTCTACTCCAGAGCTGCACTCACTATTCTGCATAGTTAAGCACTAACTTTCTAAATGACTATACATCTTACAGACATTTTGTTATGCAGGAACTAGCAGAGCATGCTGGGAGTTATAGCTCTAAGTTGAACGACAATCTGTCAATGCAGTTCTCACACACGGCCTAGAAAGCAGGAAAGAGGGTGGGGAGGAGACAAGCGCCTAATATCTTATACCACTGCACCAAACAGGGCGTCTGTAGTGTTACTGTCCCCGGATGACTATAACCCAGGGCGTCTTTATAGGGGACGCCCCAGATGGCAGACGTTTTAGACCAGGCAGCTGGATGAGGTCTTCTCTAAGCTTGATAGTTGGGGTGCGACTCTAGGTACATGAAGGCTACATGGGAGGACATCGTCATCCATCTGTCGATCGGTTCCCAGAGGGAGGCAGTCTGAAAATGGCAGCTCTTTAGTAGCTGCAGATAACAATAGGTGGGGGACCAGTAAAACGACAACGTTCTGTACCCACACACATGCTACACGGGGGGCAGCAGGCATGAGTGCCAACACCTCTAGTCATGTCTACTGAGAACTGGCCTGTAGTGGGCACAGCGTATTCTGGAAAACAGAGATACAGACAAAGGTGAGTCCATTTACATCCGCCCTGCAGAACCAGCAATACACCTATGTATACAGACAAGACATATAGGAGGGGGCTCTAAGGGGAGCTCTCCACTGGTGGTGGCCATAGTGCACAACACCAGAGTAATAAGGAACTCTCCACTCCTTGCGGCCATACTGAAAATCACCAGAGTAATAAGGAGCTCTGCACTGGTGGTGACCATACAGCAGACCACCAGAGAAATAAGGAGCTCTCCAGTGGTGGTGACCATACAGCAGACCACCAGTGTATAAAAGAGCTCTCCAGTGGTGGTGGCCATACTGCAGACCACAAGAGTAATAAGGAGCTTTCCAGTGGTGGTGGCCACACTGCAGACCACCAGAATAGTAAGGAGCCCTCCACTAGTGGTGACTATACTGCAGACCATCTGAATAATAATGAGCGTTCCTCTGGTGGTGGCCATACTGCAGACCATACTGTAGTAAACCTATACAAAGAGCAAACAGCATATATGCTCCGCCATATTAAATTTAATAGACAACCAAAGAGATAATGGACACCAGAGCTAAAAAATATAACAACTTTATTGAGAACCAAATTTCTAAAATGTTACACGTAAATATTAAAAACACAAGTAAAAAAGATGCAATGAAAAGGAGAAGGGTGAACCTAGTTCCACGCACGGTTAACAGCTAATGATAATGGAGCAAATCAGAAGTAGTAAGTCAGCAGACCGTGCATACATATATATAAATAAATAAACCCCCAGGTATAGAAACTCCAAGCTGAAGGCCCGAAAAAACAGACTGTTACACAAAATTGTGATGGTAAAGAGTGGGCAGTTATACCGAGGGGAGGGAGGAAAAAGCTCCAAGCCAAGTATATATATAAGCATATAAGCAGACAGCGGGGTGGTACAGGAGATGATTAAATCATATGAATCGAATATAAGAATACAGGTGGTATGGAGTAAAGTCTCATCCTATCCTGGCATATCCAACAGATATACTAAGGAAATAGTCCTAAGGGGTCCCCTGTGTAGAAAGCAAAGAGGGACAGTGCCACAACATATGCCTGCCAAATGGCTGAAGGGGATAAAGGTTACAAGAAGATCCGGTATGATGTGAATCATATACCAACCTGCTGCTGCTGCTGCCGTGCGTGGACAGCGTGGCAGCAGCAGGTTGGTATATGATTCACATCATACCGGATCTTCTTGTAACCTTTATCCCCTTCAGCCATTTGGCAGGCATATGTTGTGGCACTGTCCCTCTTTGCTTTCTACACAGGGGACCCCTTAGGACTATTTCCTTAGTATATCTGTTGGATATGCCAGGATAGGATGAGACTTTACTCCATACCACCTGTATTCTTATATTCGATTCATATGATTTAATCATCTCCTGTACCACCCCGCTGTCTGCTTATATGCTTATATATATACTTGGCTTGGAGCTTTTTCCTCCCTCCCCTCGGTATAACTGCCCACTCTTTACCATCACAATTTTGTGTAACAGTCTGTTTTTTCGGGCCTTCAGCTTGGAGTTTCTATACCTGGGGGTTTATTTATTTATATATATGTATGCACGGTCTGCTGACTTACTACTTCTGATTTGCTCCATTATCATTAGTTGTTAACCGTGCGTGGAACTAGGTTCACCCTTCTTTTCATTGCATCTTTTTTACTTGTGTTTTTAATATTTACGTGTAACATTTTAGAAATTTGGTTCTCAATAAAGTTGTTATATTTTTTAGCTCTGGTGTCCATTATCTCTTTGGTTGACTCTAGACCATACTGTAGATTATCCGAGCAATAAGGAGCTCTCTTCTGGTGGTGGCCACACTGCAGATTATCTGAGTAATAAGGAGCTTTCCTCTGGTTGTGGCCATTATTATTATTATTATTATAGCGTCATTTATTCCATGGCGCTTTACATGTGAGGAGGACTATACATAATAAAAACAAGTACAATAATCTTGAACAATACAAGTCACAACTGGTACAGGAGGAGAGAGGACCCTGCCCGCGATGGCTCACAATCTACAAGGGATGGGTGAGGATACAGTAGGTGAGGGTAGAGATGGTCATGCAGCGGTTTGGTCGATCGGTGGTTACTGCAGGTTGTAGGCTTGTCTGAAGAGGTGGGTCTTCAGGTTCTTTTTGAAGGTTTTGATGGTAGGTAAGAGTCTGATGTGTTGTGGTAGAGAGTTCCAGAGTAGGGGTGATGCGCGAGAGAAATCTTGTATACGATTGTGAGAAGAGGAGATAAGAGGGGAGTAGAGAAGGAGATCTTGTGAGGATCGGAGGTTGCGTGTAGGTAAGTACCGGGAGACAAGGTCACAGATGTATGGAGGAGACAGGTTGTGGATGGCTTTGTACGTCATGGTTAGGGTTTTGTACTTGAGTCTCTGGGTAATGGGGAGCCAGTGAAGGGACTGACAGAGGGGAGACGCCGGGGAATAGCGGGGGGACAGGTGGATTAGTCGGGCAGCAGAGTTTAGAATAGATTGGAAGGGTGCGAGAGTGTTCGAGGGGAGGCCACAGAGTAGGTTACAGTAGTCAAGGCAGGAGATGATGAGGGCATGGACTAGGGTTTTTGCAGATTCTTGGTTTAGGAATGTACGGAACCGTGAAATATTTTTGAGTTGAAGGCGGCAGGAAGTGGAAAGGGCTTGGATATGCGGGTTGCAGCCATAATACGTATTATCCGAGTAACAAGGAGTTCTGTTCTGGTGGTGGCCATACTGCAGACCATCTGAGTAATAAGGAGCTCTCCACTGGTGGTGGCCACACTGCAGATTATGAGTACGAAGGAGCTTTCCTCTGGTTGTGCCCATACTATGTATTATCCGAGTAACAAGGAGCTCTCCTATGGTGGTGGCTATACTGCAGACCATCTAAATAATAAAGAGCTCTCTTCTGGTGGTGGCTATACTGCTGACCATCTGAGTAATAAGGAGCTATCCACTGGTGATGGTCATATTGCTAACCATCTGAATAACAGAAATCGACCATGTGACCCTTAAAGAAAGGGTAAAGAATCTGATGCCCACCCCCACTTACCATTCATCCTCCAGATTTTGACTTGACGATCATCTGCCCCAGACACAATTAAAGGCATGGTGGGGTGGAAAGCCGCCCAGTTAACCCCACGGTCATGTCCCTATGAGGATGAGAAAAGAAAATGACTTAATGCATAAATCCCTGTATTTCGATTTCCTTCAGCTATGCATCTATGATTGCGGATGCTTCCTGGAGTTGCGCAGCTGCTTTACTCCGGTATAGTGCCATACAGTCCTGGCGGTCACTGGCACTGCAGCTCTGATCCATCAAGTAGAGGGCACAAAATTGCAGTACCAGGCATGGCCAGGCTTGGTGTCAAGATATCCATGATCACGTGATCACTGGGAGGGAGGAGTCACACCCAATTATCAGTTCATCACCCTTTCAAATTAAGCAAAAAGTCATTTAATCTGTCAAATCCATTTTAAAAAATTCTCTTAGTCCAACATGCACAAAAATAATCTATGCCGGATTTATAAAATTCATGAAAATTTAGTGGATCCTGTAGAAGTAGAGCGCCCCCACTTGTCCACAGGTTATGTGAGGTACTGCAGCCCATTTTCTTCTATAGAGATGTTATACCGCCAAGATCATGTGGACTTGTGAGGTGCCGTTTCTGGAAGAAATCAGCCGTGTTTTTATACATTCCCCCCGCTAGTGGTGACAAGTGGGGGTGAGGGATCCTGGATGAGGTCAGGGGTCAATTGATTCACAAACCTCCAGAACGTGCTTGACAACAGCATCGGTGGTCCCAAATAAGTCCACCCCGGTGATTCCTCGGACGTCGGTCTCCACCGCCCCAGGAGACAGGTTCTTCTTTCTCAGGCCTTTCCATGGGAGGGGAGTAAAGGAAGGACAGGTTAATAAATAAGGACGGCGCTAACAGGTCTAGGGAAGCGCCATCGTCTGCCCGATGCCAACCACGCATGATCCGGCATAAAATAATCTCCAATACTGAGCCCGCCCCCCATAGTGGTAGACCTGACAGTGGACCCCACGTATTTCTGGAAATACTTCATCTTTCTTATCTTTCTCCTGCGGGCGGATGAATGGACGGCGGTAAAACATGGAGGTGGAGAAACGTTGGCCAGATGTGTCAGAAGCAAGAATGGAAAATGTCTGTGACTGCACAAATAAAGAGGGCGGAGAGGACACTGAAGATGGACCAGTGAGCGGACTTGGGAGGGAGGGGGTTAATCGCTATGTGGCGGGGTTACTGTGGGACAAGGGGGGCATGCGTTTAATATCCGCAGAGGAGAGATGGATTAGTTCAGATGGTGACGTGCAACAGACGACATGCGCGATGACGGCGCCCCCTGTCTGCAGATATGGGGGTGGTGGAGCTGGAGAGGGGATCCCTATTTTTTTTTATAACGGGGTTTATTATAGCACAAACCCATGCTCACCTGGTTACAAAGGGTTAAGAAGCACAGTTTTTCCATCCCCCCAACAAACTCAAAGTTAAACTATAATTGTGGGTAATGATGAATGGGTTGTCTATAGAATGCATGTATGTGCTTGGCTCTCTGTGTCCCCCACTTGCATATTCCCCAATGCATCATAGCAACCAATACAGACAACCCCTTTAAGATATTACATAAGCCCCCCAGGTTAATACATGTAATTCCCGCTGTTGTGTTACTGCGGTTAGTGCAAGCTTCCCCTGCTCTGACTATGCTGAGCACAGCATGCAGCTCGCATAGGGTTAAACATGTCATGCATTCACAGTTACAGGACATCAGAGGGAAGGCAGACGGCAGCCATAGCATTAATAAGGGGGGAGAATTCCCTCCAAGTGCATACAGATTATGGCAGAGGCGAGACCTTCCCCCACCTCGGCCATATTCTGCCATCGACTGGTCGGATCTGCCATGTACTGCAAAATGTGAATGGTGGAGCGTCCAGCCAAGAACTGCAGGAGACAAGGAGCAGGGGAAACCCCAGAGCGGCGCTCACTAGTCTGCTGGTGCAGTCACTGTGTACATACATTACTGATCCTGAGTTACATCCTGTATTATGCCCCAGAGCAGCACTCACTATTCTGCAGGTACAGTCACTGTGTACATACATTACTGATCCTGAGTTACATCCAGTATTATACCCCAGCGCTGCACTCACTATTCTGCTGGTGCAGTCACTGTGTACATACATTACATTACTGATCCTGTACTGATCCTGAGATACATCCTGTATTATACCCCAGAGCTGCACTCACTATTCTGCTGGTGCAGTCACTGTGTACATACATTATACTACTGATCCTGTACTGATCCTGAGTTACATCCTGTATTATACCCCAGAGCTGCACTCACTATTCTGCTGGTGCAGTCACTGTGTACATACATTATACTACTGATCCTGTACTGATCCTGAGTTACATCCTGTATTATGCCCCAGAGCAGCACTCACTATTCTGCTGGTACAGTCACTGTGTACATACATTACTGATCCTGAGTTACATCCAGTATTATACCCCAGAGCTGCACTCACTATTCTGCTGGTGCAGTCACTGTGTACATACATTATACTACTGATCCTGTACTGATCCTGAGTTACATCCTGTATTATACCCCAGAGCTGCACTCACTATTCTGCTGGTGCAGTCACTGTGTACATACATTATACTACTGATCCTGTACTGATCCTGAGTTACATTCTGTATTATACCACAAAGCTGCGCTCACTATTCTGCTGGGGCAGTCACTGTATACATACATTACATTACTGATCCTGAGTTACATCCTGTATTATACTCCAGAGCTGCACTCACTATTCTGCTGGTACAGTCACTGTGTACATACATTACATTACTGATCCTGAGTTACATCCTGTATTATACTCTAGAGCTGCACTCACTATTCTGCTGGTGCAGTCACTGTGTACATACATTACTGATCCTGTACTGATCCTGAGTTACATCCTGTATTATACCCCAGAGCTGCACTCACTATTCTGCTGGTGCAGTCACTGTGTACATACATTACTGATCCTGTACTGATCCTGAGTTACATCCTGTATTATACCCCAGAGCTGCACTCACTATTCTGCTGGTGCAGTCACTGTGTACATACATTACATTACTGATCCTGTACTGATCCTGAGTTACATCCTGTATTATACCCCAGAGCTGCACTCACTATTCTGCTGGTGCAGTCACTGTGTACATTCATTACTGATCCAGAACTAAATTCTGTATTATACTCCAGAGCTGCGCTCACTATGTACATACACTACTTGCAGAGGAAGCAGGGACATTTCAGCTCTGAAGTTTAGAATTCTGTTCCTAATAATATATATTTTTTGTATAGTGGATTGAGCTCGCCTGAATTTGTTACACTGCCCCTTTCTCCTGCTCCTGGCAGCTCCTCCTGCAGTTTTGGGCAGGACGTGACCACACAGGTGACCCCCTTGACCTGGGCAGCTCACCAGAAATATCCCAGACGCGCACTGTCTGGTCCAGGCTGGCGGACACCACCAGATCCTCGGAGGGGTGGAACTGGGCGCACATCACGTAATGATTGTGACCGGTCAGGACACTGGAAGGAAAGAGAGGGGTTACAGGTGAAGTATCTCATATTAGGGGGACCGAGGGGGCGGATGGGCTTCATGGCTTTACCAGACACAAGTGCGGGACTGCCAGTTCCAGATGCGGATCGTCTGATCGTCCGAGGCGCTGAGGATCCAGGGGTATTCCTGCAAAATGATTCCTTTATTGACAGTTCTGCTTCAAATGTCAAAAATATTTCCAACCCTTCATATAAGATAGCCCATGGGGTGTGAATATTCTTAGAAAATATCCCATTTTGGAGACTCTGTCCGCATCAGGGCTGTCAATTTGTTGAAACTTACATGATGGAAGAAAGTGGTGCGGATATAATCCAGGTGACCCAGGAGGGTGAAGAGACAGCGCCGGAGCTTGTAGTTCCACACCTGCAGGAAGCAGAATTCCTGGATGAGACTGCCAGGAGGTGGCGGGGAGGATTGTAGGTCGCCATGCCATCTACCGGCAGTCAGATCCGTGGAGCCGCCGCTCAGCATCTCACCTTAATCTTGTAGTCGTCGCCCCCAGAGACAAAGAGCGGCTGCTGCTTGTGGAAGTCAATGCCGCGGACGGGGCCTGGACAGTAAAGAAGAGGGTGAGGATCATGTGACACCCTGGCCAACAAGACCAGCCGGCGACACTCACCGTCGTGTTCATCGAACTTGTCAATCAGAGTGCACATGCGATAGTCCCACAGCTGGATGACGCCATTGTGCAGGCTGGTGAGGACCCACGGACGCTTGGGGTGAAAGCTCAGGCCTGGGGGGAGAGAAAGCAGGCTCAGTACAGACGCTGCACAGGCAGAGAACCGCACATCCACTAGTGGTGACGGGAGGCTGCGCAGGCCGTACAGTTGAGGGAGGAGGGCACATCTCTGCAGACAGCGTGTGTGGGGCACATCTCTGCAGACAGCGTGTGTGTGTGGGGCACATCTCTGCAGACAGCGTGTGTGTGGGGCACATCTCTGCAGACAGCGTGTGTGTGTGGGGCACATCTCTGCAGACAGCGTGTGTGTGTGGGGCACATCTCTGCAGACAGCGTGTGTGTGTGGGGCACATCTCTGCAGACAGCGTGTGTGTGTGGGGCACATCTCTGCAGACAGCGTGTGTGTGTGGGGCACATCTCTGCAGACAGCGTGTGTGTGTGGGGCACATCTCTGCAGACAGCGTGTGTGTGTGGGGCACATCTCTGCAGACAGCGTGTGTGTGTGGGGCACATCTCTGCAGACAGCGTGTGTGTGTGGGGCACATCTCTGCAGACAGCGTGTGTGTGTGGGGCACATCTCTGCAGACAGCGTGTGTGTGTGGGGCACATCTCTGCAGACAGCGTGTGTGTGTGGGGCACATCTCTGCAGACAGCGTGTGTGTGGGGCACATCTCTGCAGACAGCGTGTGTGTGTGGGGCACATCTCTGCAGACAGCGTGTGTGTGTGGGGCACATCTCTGCAGACAGCGTGTGTGTGTGGGGCACATCTCTGCAGACAGCGTGTGTGTGTGGGGCACATCTCTGCAGACAGCGTGTGTGTGTGGGGCACATCTCTGCAGACAGCGTGTGTGTGTGGGGCACATCTCTGCAGACAGCGTGTGTGTGTGGGGCACATCTCTGCAGACAGCGTGTGTGTGTGGGGCACATCTCTGCAGACAGCGTGTGTGTGTGGGGCACATCTCTGCAGACAGCGTGTGTGTGTGGGGCACATCTCTGCAGACAGCGTGTGTGTGTGGGGCACATCTCTGCAGACAGCGTGTGTGTGTGGGGCACATCTCTGCAGACAGCGTGTGTGTGTGGGGCACATCTCTGCAGACAGCGTGTGTGTGTGGGGCACATCTCTGCAGACAGCGTGTGTGTGTGGGGCACATCTCTGCAGACAGCGTGTGTGTGTGGGGCACATCTCTGCAGACAGCGTGTGTGTGTGGGGCACATCTCTGCAGACAGCGTGTGTGTGTGGGGCACATCTCTGCAGACAGCGTGTGTGTGTGGGGCACATCTCTGCAGACAGCGTGTGTGTGTGGGGCACATCTCTGCAGACAGCGTGTGTGTGTGGGGCACATCTCTGCAGACAGCGTGTGTGTGTGGGGCACATCTCTGCAGACAGCGTGTGTGTGTGGGGCACATCTCTGCAGACAGCGTGTGTGTGTGGGGCACATCTCTGCAGACAGCGTGTGTGTGTGGGGCACATCTCTGCAGACAGCGTGTGTGTGTGGGGCACATCTCTGCAGACAGCGTGTGTGTGTGGGGCACATCTCTGCAGACAGCGTGTGTGTGTGGGGCACATCTCTGCAGACAGCGTGTGTGTGTGGGGCACATCTCTGCAGACAGCGTGTGTGTGTGGGGCACATCTCTGCAGACAGCGTGTGTGTGTGGGGCACATCTCTGCAGACAGCGTGTGTGTGTGGGGCACATCTCTGCAGACAGCGTGTGTGTGTGGGGCACATCTCTGCAGACAGCGTGTGTGTGTGGGGCACATCTCTGCAGACAGCGTGTGTGTGTGGGGCACATCTCTGCAGACAGCGTGTGTGTGTGGGGCACATCTCTGCAGACAGCGTGTGTGTGTGGGGCACATCTCTGCAGACAGCGTGTGTGTGTGGGGCACATTTCTGCAGACAGCCTGTGTGTGTGTGGGGCACATCTCTGCAGACAGCGTGTGTGTGTGAGGCACATCTCTGCAGACAGCGTGTGTGTGTGGGTCACATCTCTGCAGACAGCGTGTGTGTGTGGCACATCTCTGCTGACAGCGTGTGTGTGTGTGGGGCACATCTCTGACGAGCGTGTGTGTGTGTGGGGCACATCTCTGCAGACAGCGTGTGTGTGTGGGGGGCACATCTCTGCAGACAGCGTGTGTGTGAGGCACATCTCTGCAGACAGCGTGTGTGTGTGTGGGTCACATCTCTGCAGACAGCGTGTGTGTGTGGCACAACTCTGCAGACAGCGTGTGTGTGTGTGGGGCACATCTCTGCAGACAGCGTGTGTGTGTGTGGGGCACATCTCTGCAGACAGTGTGTGTGTGTGGGGGGCACATCTCTGCAGACAGCGTGTGTGTGTGTGTGGGGCACATCTCTGCAGACAGCGTGTGTGTGGGGGCACATCTCTGCAGACAGCGTGTGTGTGTGGGGGCAATTCTCTGCAAACAGCGTGTGTGTGTGTGTGTGTGGGGGGGGCACATCTCTGCAGACAGCGTGTGTGTGTGTGGGGCACATCTCTGCAGACAGCATGTGTGTGTGGGCACATCTCTGCAGACAGCGTGTGTGTGTGGGGCACATCTCTGCAAACAGCGTGTGTGTGTGTGGGGCACATCTCTGCAAACAGCGTGTGTGTGTGGGGCACATCTCTGCAGACAGCGTGTGTGTGTGGGGCACATCTCTGCAGACAGCGTGTGTGTGTGGGGCACATCTCTGCAGACAGCGTGTGTGTTTGTGGGGCACATCTCTGCAGACAGCGTGTGTGTTTGTGGGGCACATCTCTGCAGACAGCGTGTGTGTGTGTGTGGGTGGCACATCTCTGTAGACAGCGTGTGTGTTTGTGGGGCACATCTCTGTAGACAGCGTGTGTGTGTGTGGGGCACATCTCTGCAGACAGTGGGGGAGCCTCCTGAATTCAGGATGTCAGAGCAGGTACACACTAAGTAGTGGGGGCACATACTGTAGACAGAGAGTACATGATGATACAGTGCGCGCACCTCCCACTGTAAGCAGGGAAGAGCAAGTTGCATAGCAGGGGGAGCGCACTGTATAGTGTGTGTGTGTGGGGGGGGGGGGGGGTGGGTGGGAGCGCACTGTATAGTGTGGGGGGTGGGAGCGCACTGTATAGTGTGTGGGGGGGGGGCGCACTGTATAGTGGTGGTGGGGGGAGCGAACTGTATAGTGGTGGTGGGGGACCGCACTGTATAGTGGTGGGGGGAGCGCACTGTATAGTGGTGGGGGGAGCGCACTGTATAGTGGTGGGGGGAGCGCACTGTATAGTGGTGGGGGGAGCGCACTGTGTAGTGTGGGGGGGGGGGAGCGCACTGTATAGTGTGGGGGGGGAGCGCACTATAGTGTGGGGGGGGAGCGCACTGTATAGTGTGGGGGGGGAGCGCACTGTATAGTGTGGGGGGGGGGAGCGCACTGTATAGTGTGGGGGGGGGCGCACTGTATAGTGTGGGGGGAGCGCACTGTATAGTGGGGGGAGCGCACAGTATAGTGTGGGGGGAGCGCACTGTATAGTGTGGGGGGAGCGCACTGTATAGTGTGGGAGGAGCGCACTGTATAGTGTGTGGGGAGTGCACTGTATAGTGTGGGGGGAGCTGTTGTGAATTCTGTTATCGAACTCCCTCCTGTGGTCATGAATGGTACTTCGGCGAGTTCTGTCCATGGACTCCCTCTGGTGGCTGTGAGTGGAGCTGCTGCTTCTGAGGTTCCTTCCACAGGTGACGTAGTTTATTCTTTGGCTGGCTGCTCTATTTAACTCCACTCAGATCGTTACTCCATGCCAGCTGTCAATGTTCTTGTACTGGTTCAGTTCGCTCTTGGATCTTTCTGGTGACCTGTCTCCTCCAGCAGAAGCTAAGTGCCTGCTAGTTAATTATTTGTTCATTGTTTTCTTGTCCAGCTTGCTATCATGATTTTGCCTTGCTAGCTGGAAGCTCTGGGATGCAGAGTGGCACCTCCGCACCGTGAGTCGGTGCGGAGGTCTTTTTGCACACTCTGCGTGGTCTTTTTGTAGTTTTTTGTGCTGACCGCAAAGATACCTTTCCTATCCTCAGTCTGTTTAGTAAGTCTGGCCTCCTTTGCTGAAACCTGTTTCATTTCTGTGTTTGTGACTTTCATCTTTACTCACAGTCATTATATGTGGGGGGCTTCCTTTACCTTTGGGGAATTTCTCTGAGGCAAGGTAGGCTTTATTTTCTCTCTCTAGGGCTAGTTAGCTCTTAGGCTGTGAAGAGGCGTCTAGGTCGTGTTAGGTACGCTCCACGGCTATTTCTAGTTGAGTGATAGGATTAGGGGTTGCGGTCAGCAGAGCTCCCACTTCCCAGAGCTTGTCCTGTGTGAGTTTAACCATCAGGTCGTTCCGGGTGCTCCTAGCCACCAGGTCCATAACAGGGAGTGCACTGTATAGTGGGGGGAGCGCACTGTATAGTGTGGGTGGAGCGCACTGTATAGTGTGGGTGGAGCGCACTGTATAGTGTGGGTGGAGCGCACTGTATAGTGTGGGTGGAGCGCACTGTATAGTGTGGGTGGAGCGCACTGTATAGTGTGGGTGGAGCGCACTGTATAGTGTGGGTGGAGCGCACTGTATAGTGTGGGTGGAGCGCACTGTATAGTGTGGGGGGAGCGCACTGTATAGTGTGGGGGGAGCGCACTGTATAGTGAGGGGGGGGCGCACTGTATAGTGAGGGAGGAGCGCACTGTATAGTGTGGGGGGAGCGCACTGTATAGTGTGGGGGGAGCGCACTGTATAGTGAGGGGGGGGCTCACTGTATAGTGTGGGGGGAGCGCACTGTATAGTGGGGGGGAGCTCACTGTATGGTGTGGGGGGGGGAGCTCACTGTATAGTGTGGGGGGGAGCGCACTGTATAGTGTGGGGGGAGCGCACTGTATAGTGGTGGTGGGGGGAGCGCACTGTATAGTGTGGGGGGAGCGCACTGTATAGTGGTGGTGGGGGGAGCGCACTGTATAGTGTGGGGGGAGCGCGCCGTACAGTGTGGGGGGGAGCTCACTGTATAGTGGTGGTGGGGGGAGCGCACTGTATAGTGGGGGGGGGAGCGCACTGTATAGTGTGGGGGGGAGCGCACTGTATAGTGGTGGTGGGGGGAGCGCACTGTATAGTGTGGGGGGAGCGTGCCGTACAGTGTGGGGGGGAGCTCACTGTATAGTGGTGGTGGGGGGAGCGCACTGTATAGTGGTGGTGGGGGGAGCGCACTGTATAGTGGTGGTGGGGGGAGCGCACTGTATAGTGTGGGGGGAGCGCGCCGTACAGTGTGGGGGGGAGCTCACTGTATAGTGGTGGTGGGGGGAGCGCACTGTATAGTGTGGGGGGAGCGCACTGTATAGTGGTGGTGGGGGGAGCGCACTGTATAGTGGGGGGGGGGGAGCTCACTGTATAGTGGTGGTGGGGGGAGCGCACTGTATAGTGTGGGGGGAGCGCGCCGTACAGTGTGGGGGGGAGCTCACTGTATAGTGGTGGTGGGGGGAGCGCACTGTATAGTGGGGGGGGGGAGCGCACTGTATAGTGTGGGGGGGAGCGCACTGTATAGTGGTGATGGGGGGAGCGCACTGTATAGTGTGGGGGGAGCGTGCCGTACAGTGTGGGGGGGAGCTCACTGTATAGTGGTGGTGGGGGGAGCGCACTGTATAGTGGTGGTGGGGGGAGCGCACTGTATAGTGTGGGGGGAGCTGTTGTGAATTCTGTTATCGAACTCCCTCCTGTGGTCATGAATGGTACTTCGGCGAGTTCTGTCCATGGACTCCCTCTGGTGGCTGTGAGTGGAGCTGCTGCTTCTGAGGTTCCTTCCACAGGTGACGTAGTTTATTCTTTGGCTGGCTGCTCTATTTAACTCCACTCAGATCGTTACTCCATGCCAGCTGTCAATGTTCTTGTACTGGTTCAGTTCGCTCTTGGATCTTTCTGGTGACCTGTCTCCTCCAGCAGAAGCTAAGTGCCTGCTAGTTAATTATTTGTTCATTGTTTTCTTGTCCAGCTTGCTATCATGATTTTGCCTTGCTAGCTGGAAGCTCTGGGATGCAGAGTGGCACCTCCGCACCGTGAGTCGGTGCGGAGGTCTTTTTGCACACTCTGCGTGGTCTTTTTGTAGTTTTTTGTGCTGACCGCAAAGATACCTTTCCTATCCTCAGTCTGTTTAGTAAGTCTGGCCTCCTTTGCTGAAACCTGTTTCATTTCTGTGTTTGTGACTTTCATCTTTACTCACAGTCATTATATGTGGGGGGCTTCCTTTACCTTTGGGGAATTTCTCTGAGGCAAGGTAGGCTTTATTTTCTATCTCTAGGGCTAGTTAGCTCTTAGGCTGTGAAGAGGCGTCTAGGTCGTGTTAGGTACGCTCCACGGCTATTTCTAGTTGAGTGATAGGATTAGGGGTTGCGGTCAGCAGAGCTCCCACTTCCCAGAGCTTGTCCTGTGTGAGTTTAACCATCAGGTCGTTCCGGGTGCTCCTAGCCACCAGGTCCATAACAGGGAGTGCACTGTATAGTGTGGGGGGAGCGCACTGTATAGTGTGGGGGGAGCGCACTGTATAGTGTGGGGGGAGCGCACTGTATAGTGTGGGGGGAGCGCACTGTATAGTGTGGGGGGAGCGCACTGTATAGTGTGGGGGGAGCGCACTGTATAGTGTGGGGGGAGCGCACTGTATAGTGTGGGGGGGAGCGCACTGTATAGTGTGGGGGGAGCGCACTGTATAGTGTGGGGGGAGCGCACTGTATAGTGTGGGGGGAGCGCACTGTATAGTGTGGGGGGAGCGCACTGTATAGTGTGGGGGGAGCGCACTGTATAGTGTGGGGGGGGCTCACTGTATAGTGGGGGGGAGCTCACTGTATGGTGTGGGGGGGAGCTCACTGTATAGTGTGGGGGGGAGCGCACTGTATAGTGTGGGGGGAGCGCACTGTATAGTGGTGGTGGGGGGAGCGCACTGTATAGTGTGGGGGGAGCGCGCCGTACAGTGTGGGGGGGAGCTCACTGTATAGTGGTGGTGGGGGGAGCGCACTGTATAGTGGTGGTGGGGGGAGCGCACTGTATAGTGTGGGGGGGAGCGCACTGTATAGTGGTGGTGGGGGGAGCGCACTGTATAGTGGGGGGGGCGCACTGTATAGTGGGGGGGGGGGAGCTCACTGTATAGTGGTGGTGGGGGGAGCGCACTGTATAGTGGTGGTGGGGGGAGCGCACTGTATAGTGTGGGAGGAGCGTGCCGTACAGTGTGGGGGGGAGCTCACTGTATAGTGGTGGTGGGGGGAGCGCACTGTATAGTGGTGGTGGGGGGAGCGCACTGTATAGTGGTGGTGGGGGGAGCGCACTGTATAGTGGTGGTGGGGGGAGCGCACTGTATAGTGGTGGTGGGGGGAGCGCACTGTATAGTGTGGGGGGGAGCGCACTGTATAGTGGTGGTGGGGGGAGCGCACTGTATAGTGGGGGGGGGGAGCTCACTGTATAGTGGTGGTGGGGGGAGCGCACTGTATAGTGTGGGGGGGAGCGCACTGTATAGTGGTGGTGGGGGGAGCGCACTGTATAGTGTGGGAGGAGCGTGCCGTACAGTGTGGGGGGGAGCTCACTGTATAGTGGTGGTGGGGGGAGCGCACTGTATAGTGGTGGGGGGAGCGTGCCGTACAGTGTGGGGGGGAGCTCACTGTATAGTGGTGGTGGGGGGAGCGCACTGTATAGTGGTGGTGGGGGGAGCGCACTGTATAGTGGTGGTGGGGGGAGCGCACTGTATAGTGGTGGTGGGGGGAGCGCACTGTATAGTGGTGGTGGGGGGAGCGCACTGTATAGTGGTGGTGGGGGGAGCGCACTGTATAGTGGTGGTGGGGGGAGCGCACTGTATAGTGGTGGTGGGGGGAGCGCACTGTATAGTGGTGGTGGGGGGAGCGCACTGTATAGTGTGGGGGGGAGCGCACTGTATAGTGGTGGTGGGGGGAGCGCACTGTATAGTGGTGGTGGGGGGAGCGCACTGTATAGTGTGGGGGGGAGCGCACTGTATAGTGGTGGTGGGGGGAGCGCACTGTATAGTGGGGGGGGGGAGCTCACTGTATAGTGGTGGTGGGGGGAGCGCACTGTATAGTGTGGGGGGGAGCGCACTGTATAGTGGTGGTGGGGGGAGCGCACTGTATAGTGTGGGAGGAGCGTGCCGTACAGTGTGGGGGGGAGCTCACTGTATAGTGGTGGTGGGGGGAGCGCACTGTATAGTGGTGGTGGGGGGAGCGCACTGTATAGTGGTGGTGGGGGGAGCGCACTGTATAGTGGTGGTGGGGGGAGCGCACTGTATAGTGTGGGGGGGAGCGCACTGTATAGTGGTGGTGGGGGGAGCGCACTGTATAGTGGGGGGGGGAGCTCACTGTATAGTGGTGGTGGGGGGAGCGCACTGTATAGTGTGGGGGGGAGCGCACTGTATAGTGGTGGTGGGGGGAGCGCACTGTATAGTGTGGGAGGAGCGTGCCGTACAGTGTGGGGGGGAGCTCACTGTATAGTGGTGGTGGGGGGAGCGCACTGTATAGTGGTGGGGGGAGCGTGTCGTACAGTGTGGGGGGGAGCTCACTGTATAGTGGTGGTGGGGGGAGCGCACTGTATAGTGGTGGTGGGGGGAGCGCACTGTATAGTGGTGGTGGGGGGAGCGCACTGTATAGTGGTGGTGGGGGGAGCGCACTGTATAGTGGTGGTGGGGGGAGCGCACTGTATAGTGGTGGTGGGGGGAGCGCACTGTATAGTGGTGGTGGGGGGAGCGCACTGTATAGTGGTGGTGGGGGGAGCGCACTGTATAGTGGTGGTGGGGGGAGCGCACTGTATAGTGGGGGGGGGGAGCTCACTGTATAGTGGTGGTGGGGGGAGCGCACTGTATAGTGTGGGGGGGAGCGCACTGTATAGTGGTGGTGGGGGGAGCGCACTGTATAGTGTGGGAGGAGCTCACTGTATAGTGGGGGGGGGGGGGAGCTCACTGTATAGTGTGGGGGGAGCGTGCCGTACAGTGTGGGGGGGAGCTCACTGTATAGTGGTGGTGGGGGGAGCGCACTGTATAGTGGTGGTGGGGGGAGCGCACTGTATAGTGGTGGTGGGGGGAGCGCACTGTATAGTGGTGGTGGGGGGAGCGCACTGTATAGTGGTGGTGGGGGGAGCGCACTGTATAGTGTGGGGGGGAGCGCACTGTATAGTGGTGGTGGGGGGAGCGCACTGTATAGTGTGGGAGGAGCTCACTGTATAGTGGGGGGGGGGGGAGCTCACTGTATAGTGTGGGAGGAGCGTGCCGTACAGTGTGGGGGGGAGCTCACTGTATAGTGGTGGTGGGGGGAGCGCACTGTATAGTGGTGGTGGGGGGAGCGCACTGTATAGTGGTGGTGGGGGGAGCGCACTGTATAGTGGTGGTGGGGGGAGCGCACTGTATAGTGGTGGTGGGGGGAGCGCACTGTATAGTGTGGGGGGGAGCGCACTGTATAGTGGTGGTGGGGGGAGCGCACTGTATAGTGGGGGGGGAAGCTCACTGTATAGTGGTGGTGGGGGGAGCGCACTGTATAGTGTGGGGGGGAGCGCACTGTATAGTGGTGGTGGGGGGAGCGCACTGTATAGTGTGGGAGGAGCGTGCCGTACAGTGTGGGGGGGAGCTCACTGTATAGTGGTGGTGGGGGGAGCGCACTGTATAGTGGTGGGGGGAGCGTGCCGTACAGTGTGGGGGGGAGCTCACTGTATAGTGGTGGTGGGGGGAGCGCACTGTATAGTGGTGGTGGGGGGAGCGCACTGTATAGTGGTGGGGGGAGCGTGCCGTACAGTGTGGGGGGAGCTCACTGTATAGTGGTGGTGGGGGGAGCGCACTGTATAGTGGTGGGGGGAGCGTGCCGTACAGTGTGGGGGGGAGCTCACTGTATAGTGGGGGGGGGGGGGAGCGCACTGTATAGTGGTGGGGGGGAGCGCACTGTATAGTGGTGGGGGGAGCGTGCCGTACAGTGTGGGGGGGAGCTCACTGTATAGTGGGGGGGGGGGGGGAGCGCACTGTATAGTGGTGGTGGGGGGAGCGCACTGTATAGTGGTGGTGGGGGGAGCGCACTGTATAGTGGTGGTGGGGGGAGCGCACTGTATAGTGGTGGTGGGGGGAGCGCACTGTATAGTGGTGGTGGGGGGAGCGCACTGTATAGTGGTGGGGGGGAGCGTGCCGTACAGTGTGGGGGGGAGCTCACTGTATAGTGGTGGTGGGGGGAGCGCACTGTATAGTGGTGGGGGGAGCGTGCCGTACAGTGTGGGGGGGAGCTCACTGTATAGTGGGGGGGGGGGGGAGCGCACTGTATAGTGGTGGGGGGAGCGCACTGTATAGTGGTGGGGGGAGCGTGCCGTACAGTGTGGGGGGGAGCTCACTGTATAGTGGGGGGGGGGGAGCGCACTGTATAGTGGTGGTGGGGGGAGCGCACTGTATAGTGGTGGTGGGGGGAGCGCACTGTATAGTGGTGGTGGGGGGAGCGCACTGTATAGTGGTGGTGGGGGGAGCGCACTGTATAGTGGTGGTGGGGGGAGCGCACTGTATAGTGGTGGTGGGGGGAGCGCACTGTATAGTGGTGGTAGGGGGAGCGCACTGTATAGTGGTGGTAGGGGGAGCGCACTGTATAGTGGTGGTAGGGGGAGCGCGCCGTACAGTGTGGGGGGGAGCTCACTGTATAGTGGTGGTGGGGGGAGCGCACTGTATAGTGGTGGTGGGGGGAGCGCACTGTATAGTGGTGGTGGGGGGAGCGCACTGTATAGTGGTGGGGGGAGCGTGCCGTACAGTGTGGGGGGGAGCTCACTGTATAGTGGGGGGGGGGGGGAGCGCACTGTATAGTGGTGGGGGGAGCGCACTGTATAGTGGTGGGGGGAGCGTGCCGTACAGTGTGGGGGGGAGCTCACTGTATAGTGGGGGGGGGGAGCGCACTGTATAGTGGTGGTGGGGGGAGCGCACTGTATAGTGGTGGTGGGGGGGAGCGCACTGTATAGTGGTGGTGGGGGGAGCGCACTGTATAGTGGTGGTGGGGGGAGCGCACTGTATAGTGGTGGTGGGGGGAGCGCACTGTATAGTGGTGGTGGGGGGAGCGCACTGTATAGTGGTGGTAGGGGGAGCGCACTGTATAGTGGTGGTAGGGGGAGCGCACTGTATAGTGGTGGTAGGGGGAGCGCGCCGTACAGTGTGGGGGGGAGCTCACTGTATAGTGGGGGGGGGAGCGCACTGTATAGTGGTGGTGGGGGGAGCGCACTGTATAGTGGTGGTGGGGGGAGCGCACTGTATAGTGGTGGTGGGGGGAGCGCACTGTATAGTGTGGGGGGAGCGCGCCGTACAGTGTGGGGGGGAGCTCACTGTATAGTGGTGGTGGGGGGAGCGCACTGTATAGTGGGGTACTCCCCGGCCAGGTCACCCTTGACTCATCCCAGTGACCAACATAAGCCCCCCACACACATAATGCCTTAGGCCACATCTCAGCACCCCAATACCTTTCACCCGAGCAGATTTAGTCTCGAATTTGGTCAACATGTCCTCCGTCCGCTTCTGCCGAGCCTCCTCTCCGCCGTCACACGTCAGCCTCTTTCCCGGAAGTGCCGCGTTGGATCAGCCTGACTTCTCTTACGCATGCGCGTCGTTCTCCCAGCAAGTGCTACCATAGAGTTCCAGCACTGGAAGAACTTCCGGAAAGGAGGTCGGATATCCAAAGCCGCACAACTTTCCTCACCATGGCCGCGCCTGCAGACTTCCGGCTAGGAAGTGATAGGCGGAAGCGGTTACTGAGTGGTAAACATGGCGGCTGCTGGAGAGAAGGGGAGATTCCTGCAGGGATGGAGAAGTCTTGGGGCGACCCTGGTGCTGCTGGCAGGTGAGAGGTGATGTATGGAGGGGTTTCCTCCAGCCCGCAGGACCCTGCCGGCGCGCGTGTGTGTGTGTTTGTCCGACATTGATATCTGCGTCCTCTGTCATCCCCCCCCCTCCTCCTGTGCGGCGGGTCCTCTGTCATCCCCCCCCCCCTCCTCCTGTGCGGCGGGTCCTCTGTCATCCCCCCCCCCTCCTCCTGTGCGGCGGGTCCTCTGTCATCCCCCCCCCTCCTCCTGTGCGGCGGGTCCTCTGTCATCCCCCCCCCTCCTCCTGTGCGGCGGGTCCTCTGTCATCCCCCCTCCTCCTGTGCGGCGGGTCCTCTGTCATCCCCCCCCCCCTCCTCCTGTGCGGCGGGTCCTCTGTCATCCCCCCCCCTCCTCCTGTGCGGCGGGTCCTCTGTCATCACCCCCTCCTCCTGTGCGGCGGGTCCTCTGTCATCCCCCCCCCCCTCCTCCTGTGCGGCGGGTCCTCTGTCATCCCCCCCCCCTCCTCCTGTGCGGCGGGTCCTCTGTCATCCCCCCTTCCTCCTGTGCGGCGGGTCCTCTGTCATCCCCCCCCCCTCCTCCTGTGCCGCGGGTCCTCTGTCATCCCCCCTTTCTCCTGTGCGGCGGGTCCTCTGTCATCCCCCCCCCTCCTCCTGTGCGGCGGGTCCTCTGTCATCCCCCCCCCTCCTCCTGTGCGGCGGGTCCTCTGTCATCCCCCCCCCTCCTCCTGTGCGGCGGGTCCTCTGTCATCCCCCCTTCCTCCTGTGCGGCGGGTCCTCTGTCATCCACCCCTCCTCCTGTGCGGCGGGTCCTCTGTCATCCCCCCCCCCTCCTCCTGTGCGGCGGGTCCTCTGTCATCCCCCCCCCTCCTCCTGTGCGGCGGGTCCTCTGTCATCCCCCCCTTCCTCCTGTGCGGCGGGTCCTCTGTCATCCCCCCCCTCCTCCTGTGCGGCGGGTCCTCTGTCATCCCCCCCCCTCCTCCTGTGCGGCGGGTCCTCTGTCATCCCCCCCCCTTCCTCCTGTGCGGCGGGTCCTCTGTCATCCCCCCCCCTCCTCCTGTGCGGCGGGTCCTCTGTCATCCCCCCCCCTCCTCCTGTGCGGCGGGTCCTCTGTCATCCCCCCTTCCTCCTGTGCGGCGGGTCCTCTGTCATCCACCCCTCCTCCTGTGCGGCGGGTCCTCTGTCATCCCCCCCCCTCCTCCTGTGCGGCGGGTCCTCTGTCATCCCCCCTCCTCCTGTGCGGCGGGTCCTCTGTCATCCCCCCCCCCTCCTCCTGTGCGGCGGGTCCTCTGTCATCCCCCCCCCTCCTCCTGTGCGGCGGGTCCTCTGTCATCCCCCCCTTCCTCCTGTGCGGCGGGTCCTCTGTCATCCCCCCCCCTCCTCCTGTGCGCGGGTCCCTCTGTCATCCCCCCTTTCCTGTGCGGCGGGTCCTCTGTCATCCCCCCCCCCTCCTCCTGTGCGGCGGGTCCTCTGTCATCCCCCCCCCTCCTCCTGTGCGGCGGGTCCTCTGTCATCCCCCCCCCTCCTCCTGTGCGGCGGGTCCTCTGTCATCCCCCCCCTCCTCCTGTGCGGCGGGTCCTCTGTCATCCACCCCTCCTCCTGTGCGGCGGGTCCTCTGTCATCCCCCCCCCTCCTCCTGTGCGGCGGGTCCTCTGTCATCCCCCCCCCTCCTCCTGTGCGGCGGGTCCTCTGTCATCCCCCCCTCCTCCTGTGCGGCGGGTCCTCTGTCATCCCCCCCCCTCCTCCTGTGCGGCGGGTCCTCTGTCATCCCCCCCCCCTCCTCCTGTGCGGCGGGTCCTCTGTCATCCCCCCCCTCCTCCTGTGCGGCGGGTCCTCTGTCATCCCCCCCCTCCTCCTGTGCGGCGGGTCCTCTGTCATCCCCCCCCCTCCTCCTGTGCGGCGGGTCCTCTGTCATCCCCCCCCTCCTCCTGTGCGGCGGGTCCTCTGTCATCCCCCCCCTCCTCCTGTGCGGCGGGTCCTCTGTCATCCCCCCCCCTTCCTCCTGTGCGGCGGGTCCTCTGTCATCCCCCCCCTCCTCCTGTGCGGCGGGTCCTCTGTCATCCCCCCCCCCTCCTCCTGTGCGGCGGGTCCTCTGTCATCCCCCCCCTCCTCCTGTGCGGCGGGTCCTCTGTCACCCCCCCTCCTCCTGTGCGGCGGGTCCTCTGTCATCCCCCCCCCTCCTCCTGTGCGGCGGGTCCTCTGTCATCCCCCCCTTCCTCCTGTGCGGCGGGTCCTCTGTCATCCCCCCCCCTCCTCCTGTGCGGCGGGTCCTCTGTCATCCCCCCCCCCCCTCCTCCTGTGCGGCGGGTCCTCTGTCATCCCCCCCCCCTCCTCCTGTGCGGCGGGTCCTCTGTCATCCCCCCTCCGCGGGTCCTCTGTCCTCCTCCTGTGCGGCGGGTCCTCTGTCATCCACCCCTCCTCCCTGTGCGGCGGGTCCTCTGTCATCCCCCCCCCCCTCCTCCTGTGCGGCGGGTCCTCTGTCATCCCCCCCCCTCCTCCTGTGCG